>NW_028320424.1:30000-119304 GCF_062004578.1 Staurois parvus | reverse complement strand
GCAAGCTGGCCATTTGAGGCGAAAAAGAAGCCGAGCAAAAGACAAAAGCCTACAGCACCTGGTATTCCCAGGCGGTCTCCCATCCAGGTACTAACCAGGCCCTACGCTGCTTAGCTTCCGAGATCAGACGAGATCGGGCGCATTCAGAGTGATGTGGCCGTAGGCGCTTCTCTTTGGAGCCCTCAATCTACTTCAATTGGTGCTTGGCAAGCTGGCCATTTGAGGCGAAAAAGAAGCCGAGCAAAAGACAAAAGCCTACAGCACCTGGTATTCCCAGGCGGTCTCCCATCCAGGTACTAACCAGGCCCTACGCTGCTTAGCTTCTGAGATCAGACGAGATCGGGCGCATTCAGAGTGATGTGGCCGTAGGCGCTTCTCTTTGGAGCCCTCAATCTACTTCAATTGGTGCTTGGCAAGCTGGCCATTTGAGGCGAAAAAGAAGCCGAGCAAAAGACAAAAGCCTACAGCACCTGGTATTCCCAGGCGGTCTCCCATCCAGGTACTAACCAGGCCCTACGCTGCTTAGCTTCCGAGATCAGACGAGATCGGGCGCATTCAGAGTGATGTGGCCGTAGGCGCTTCTCTTTGGAGCCCTCAATCTACTTCAATTGGTGCTTGGCAAGCTGGCCATTTGAGGCGAAAAAGAAGCCGAGCAAAAGACAAAAGCCTACAGCACCTGGTATTCCCAGGCGGTCTCCCATCCAGGTACTAACCAGGCCCTACGCTGCTTAGCTTCCGAGATCAGACGAGATCGGGCGCATTCAGAGTGATGTGGCCGTAGGCGCTTCTCTTTGGAGCCCTCAATCTACTTCAATTGGTGCTTGGCAAGCTGGCCATTTGAGGCGAAAAAGAAGCCGAGCAAAAGACAAAAGCCTACAGCACCTGGTATTCCCAGGCGGTCTCCCATCCAGGTACTAACCAGGCCCTACGCTGCTTAGCTTCCGAGATCAGACGAGATCGGGCGCATTCAGAGTGATGTGGCCGTAGGCGTTTCTCTTTGGAGCCCTCAATCTACTTCAATTGGTGCTTGGCAAGCTGGCCATTTGAGGCGAAAAAGAAGCCGAGCAAAAGACAAAAGCCTACAGCACCTGGTATTCCCAGGCGGTCTCCCATCCAGGTACTAACCAGGCCCTACGCTGCTTAGCTTCCGAGATCAGACGAGATCGGGCGCATTCAGAGTGATGTGGCCGTAGGCGCTTCTCTTTGGAGCCCTCAATCTACTTCAATTGGTGCTTGGCAAGCTGGCCATTTGAGGCGAAAAAGAAGCCGAGCAAAAGACAAAAGCCTACAGCACCTGGTATTCCCAGGCGGTCTCCCATCCAGGTACTGACCAGGCCCTACGCTGCTTACCTTCCGAGATCAGACGAGATCGGGCGCATTCAGAGTGATGTGGCCGTAGGCGCTTCTCTTTGGAGCCCTCAATCTACTTCAATTGGTGCTTGGCAAGCTGGCCATTTGAGGCGAAAAAGAAGCCGAGCAAAAGACAAAAGCCTACAGCACCTGGTATTCCCAGGCGGTCTCCCATCCAGGTACTAACCAGGCCCTACGCTGCTTAGCTTCCGAGATCAGACGAGATCGGGCGCATTCAGAGTGATGTGGCCGTAGGCGCTTCTCTTTGGAGCCCTCAATCTACTTCAATTGGTGCTTGGCAAGCTGGCCATTTGAGGCGAAAAAGAAGCCGAGCAAAAGACAAAAGCCTACAGCACCTGGTATTCCCAGGCGGTCTCCCATCCAGGTACTAACCAGGCCCTACGCTGCTTAGCTTCCGAGATCAGACGAGATCGGGCGCATTCAGAGTGATGTGGCCGTAGGCGCTTCTCTTTGGAGCCCTCAATCTACTTCAATTGGTGCTTGGCAAGCTGGCCATTTGAGGCGAAAAAGAAGCCGAGCAAAAGACAAAAGCCTACAGCACCTGGTATTCCCAGGCGGTCTCCCATCCAGGTACTAACCAGGCCCTACGCTGCTTAGCTTCCGAGATCAGACGAGATCGGGCGCATTCAGAGTGATGTGGCCGTGGGCGCTTCTCTTTGGAGCCCTCAATCTACTTCAATTGGTGCTTGGCAAGCTGGCCATTTGAGGCGAAAAAGAAGCCGAGCAAAAGACAAAAGCCTACAGCACCTGGTATTCCCAGGCGGTCTCCCATCCAGGTACTAACCAGGCCCTACGCTGCTTAGCTTCCGAGATCAGACGAGATCGGGCGCATTCAGAGTGATGTGGCCGTAGGCGCTTCTCTTTGGAGCCCTCAATCTACTTCAATTGGTGCTTGGCAAGCTGGCCATTTGAGGCGAAAAAGAAGCCGAGCAAAAGACAAAAGCCTACAGCACCTGGTATTCCCAGGCGGTCTCCCATCCAGGTACTAACCAGGCCCTACGCTGCTTAGCTTCCGAGATCAGACGAGATCGGGCGCATTCAGAGTGATGTGGCCGTAGGCGCTTCTCTTTGGAGCCCTCAATCTACTTCAATTGGTGCTTGGCAAGCTGGCCATTTGAGGCGAAAAAGAAGCCGAGCAAAAGACAAAAGCCTACAGCACCTGGTATTCCCAGGCGGTCTCCCATCCAGGTACTAACCAGGCCCTACGCTGCTTAGCTTCCGAGATCAGACGAGATCGGGCGCATTCAGAGTGATGTGGCCGTAGGCGCTTCTCTTTGGAGCCCTCAATCTACTTCAATTGGTGCTTGGCAAGCTGGCCATTTGAGGCGAAAAAGAAGCCGAGCAAAAGACAAAAGCCTACAGCACCTGGTATTCCCAGGCGGTCTCCCATCCAGGTACTAACCAGGCCCTACGCTGCTTAGCTTCCGAGATCAGACGAGATCGGGCGCATTCAGAGTGATGTGGCCGTAGGCGCTTCTCTTTGGAGCCCTCAATCTACTTCAATTGGTGCTTGGCAAGCTGGCCATTTGAGGCGAAAAAGAAGCCGAGCAAAAGACAAAAGCCTACAGCACCTGGTATTCCCAGGCGGTCTCCCATCCAGGCACTAACCAGGCCCTACGCTGCTTAGCTTCCGAGATCAGACGAGATCGGGCGCATTCAGAGTGATGTGGCCGTAGGCGCTTCTCTTTGGAGCCCTCAATCTACTTCAATTGGTGCTTGGCAAGCTGGCCATTTGAGGCGAAAAAGAAGCCGAGCAAAAGACAAAAGCCTACAGCACCTGGTATTCCCAGGCGGTCTCCCATCCAGGCACTAACCAGGCCCTACGCTGCTTAGCTTCCGAGATCAGACGAGATCGGGCGCATTCAGAGTGATGTGGCTGTAGGCGCTACTCTTTGGAGCCCTCAATCTACTTCAATTGGTGCTTGGCAAGCTGGCCATTTGAGGCGAAAAAGAAGCCGAGCAAAAGACAAAAGCCTACAGCACCTGGTATTCCCAGGCGGTCTCCCATCCAGGCACTAACCAGGCCCTACGCTGCTTAGCTTCCGAGATCAGACGAGATCGGGCGCATTCAGAGTGATGTGGCCGTAGGTGTTTCTCTTTGGAGCCCTCAATCTACTTCAATTGGTGCTTGGCAAGCTGGCCATTTGAGGCGAAAAAGAAGCCGAGCAAAAGACAAAAGCCTACAGCACCTGGTATTCCCAGGCGGTCTCCCATCCAGGCACTAACCAGGCCCTACGCTGCTTAGCTTCCGAGATCAGACGAGATCGGGCGCATTCAGAGTGATGTGGCCGTAGGCGCTTCTCTTTGGAGCCCTCAATCTACTTCAATTGGTGCTTGGCAAGCTGGCCATTTGAGGCGAAAAAGAAGCCGAGCAAAAGACAAAAGCCTACAGCACCTGGTATTCCCAGGCGGTCTCCCATCCAGGTACTAACCAGGCCCTACGCTGCTTAGCTTCCGAGATCAGACGAGATCGGGCGCATTCAGAGTGATGTGGCCGTAGGCGCTTCTCTTTGGAGCCCTCAATCTACTTCAATTGGTGCTTGGCAAGCTGGCCATTTGAGGCGAAAAAGAAGCCGAGCAAAAGACAAAAGCCTACAGCACCTGGTATTCCCAGGCGGTCTCCCATCCAGGTACTAACCAGGCCCTACGCTGCTTAGCTTCCGAGATCAGACGAGATCGGGCGCATTCAGAGTGATGTGGCCGTAGGCGCTTCTCTTTGGAGCCCTCAATCTACTTCAATTGGTGCTTGGCAAGCTGGCCATTTGAGGCGAAAAAGAAGCCGAGCAAAAGACAAAAGCCTACAGCACCTGGTATTCCCAGGCGGTCTCCCATCCAGGTACTAACCAGGCCCTACGCTGCTTAGCTTCCGAGATCAGACGAGATCGGGCGCATTCAGAGTGATGTGGCCGTAGGCGCTTCTCTTTGGAGCCCTCAATCTACTTCAATTGGTGCTTGGCAAGCTGGCCATTTGAGGCGAAAAAGGAGCCGAGCAAAAGACAAAAGCCTACAGCACCTGGTATTCCCAGGCTGTCTCCCATCCAGGTACTAACCAGGCCCTACGCTGCTTAGCTTCCAAGATCAGACGAGATCGGGCGCATTCAGAGTGATGTGGCCGTAGGCGCTTCTCTTTGGAGCCCTCAATCTACTTCAATTGGTGCTTGGCAAGCTGGCCATTTGAGGCGAAAAAGAAGCCGAGCAAAAGACAAAAGCCTACAGCACCTGGTATTCCCAGGCGGTCTCCCATCCAGGTACTAACCAGGCCCTACGCTGCTTAGCTTCCGAGATCAGACGAGATCGGGCGCATTCAGAGTGATGTGGCCGTAGGCGCTTCTCTTTGGAGCCCTCAATCTACTTCAATTGGTGCTTGGCAAGCTGGCCATTTGAGGCGAAAAAGAAGCCGAGCAAAAGACAAAAGCCTACAGCACCTGGTATTCCCAGGCGGTCTCCCATCCAGGTACTAACCAGGCCCTACGCTGCTTAGCTTCCGAGATCAGACGAGATCGGGCGCATTCAGAGTGATGTGGCCGTAGGCGCTTCTCTTTGGAGCCCTCAATCTACTTCAATTGGTGCTTGGCAAGCTGGCCATTTGAGGTGAAAAAGAAGCCGAGCAAAAGACAAAAGCCTACAGCACCTGGTATTCCCAGGCGGTCTCCCATCCAGGTACTAACCAGGCCCTACGCTGCTTAGCTTCCGAGATCAGACGAGATCGGGCGCATTCAGAGTGATGTGGCCGTAGGCGCTTCTCTTTGGAGCCCTCAATCTACTTCAATTGGTGCTTGGCAAGCTGGCCATTTGAGGCGAAAAAGAAGCCGAGCAAAAGACAAAAGCCTACAGCACCTGGTATTCCCAGGCGGTCTCCCATCCAGGTACTAACCAGGCCCTACGCTGCTTAGCTTCCGAGATCAGACGAGATCGGGCGCATTCAGAGTGATGTGGCCGTAGGCGCTTCTCTTTGGAGCCCTCAATCTACTTCAATTGGTGCTTGGCAAGCTGGCCATTTGAGGCGAAAAAGAAGCCGAGCAAAAGACAAAAGCCTACAGCACCTGGTATTCCCAGGCGGTCTCCCATCCAGGTACTAACCAGGCCCTACGCTGCTTAGCTTCCGAGATCAGACGAGATCGGGCGCATTCAGAGTGATGTGGCCGTAGGCGCTTCTCTTTGGAGCCCTCAATCTACTTCAATTGGTGCTTGGCAAGCTGGCCATTTGAGGCGAAAAAGAAGCCGAGCAAAAGACAAAAGCCTACAGCACCTGGTATTCCCAGGCGGTCTCCCATCCAGGTACTAACCAGGCCCTACGCTGCTTAGCTTCCGAGATCAGACGAGATCGGGCGCATTCAGAGTGATGTGGCCGTAGGCGCTTCTCTTTGGAGCCCTCAATCTACTTCAATTGGTGCTTGGCAAGCTGGCCATTTGAGGCGAAAAAGAAGCCGAGCAAAAGACAAAAGCCTACAGCACCTGGTATTCCCAGGCGGTCTCCCATCCAGGTACTAACCAGGCCCTACGCTGCTTAGCTTCCGAGATCAGACGAGATCGGGCGCATTCAGAGTGATGTGGCCGTAGGCGCTTCTCTTTGGAGCCCTCAATCTACTTCAATTGGTGCTTGGCAAGCTGGCCATTTGAGGCGAAAAAGAAGCCGAGCAAAAGACAAAAGCCTACAGCACCTGGTATTCCCAGGCGGTCTCCCATCCAGGTACTAACCAGGCCCTACGCTGCTTAGCTTCCGAGATCAGACGAGATCGGGCGCATTCAGAGTGATGTGGCCGTAGGCGCTTCTCTTTGGAGCCCTCAATCTACTTCAATTGGTGCTTGGCAAGCTGGCCATTTGAGGCGAAAAAGAAGCCGAGCAAAAGACAAAAGCCTACAGCACCTGGTATTCCCAGGCGGTCTCCCATCCAGGTACTAACCAGGCCCTACGCTGCTTAGCTTCCGAGATCAGACGAGATCGGGCGCATTCAGAGTGATGTGGCCGTAGGCGCTTCTCTTTGGAGCCCTCAATCTACTTCAATTGGTGCTTGGCAAGCTGGCCATTTGAGGCGAAAAAGAAGCCGAGCAAAAGACAAAAGCCTACAGCACCTGGTATTCCCAGGCGGTCTCCCATCCAGGTACTAACCAGGCCCTACGCTGCTTAGCTTCCGAGATCAGACGAGATCGGGCGCATTCAGAGTGATGTGGCCGTAGGCGCTTCTCTTTGGAGCCCTCAATCTACTTCAATTGGTGCTTGGCAAGCTGGCCATTTGAGGCGAAAAAGAAGCCGAGCAAAAGACAAAAGCCTACAGCACCTGGTATTCCCAGGCGGTCTCCCATCCAGGTACTAACCAGGCCCTACGCTGCTTAGCTTCCGAGATCAGACGAGATCGGGCGCATTCAGAGTGATGTGGCCGTAGGCGCTTCTCTTTGGAGCCCTCAATCTACTTCAATTGGTGCTTGGCAAGCTGGCCATTTGAGGCGAAAAAGAAGCCGAGCAAAAGACAAAAGCCTACAGCACCTGGTATTCCCAGGCGGTCTCCCATCCAGGTACTAACCAGGCCCTACGCTGCTTAGCTTCCGAGATCAGACGAGATCGGGCGCATTCAGAGTGATGTGGCCGTAGGCGCTTCTCTTTGGAGCCCTCAATCTACTTCAATTGGTGCTTGGCAAGCTGGCCATTTGAGGCGAAAAAGAAGCCGAGCAAAAGACAAAAGCCTACAGCACCTGGTATTCCCAGGCGGTCTCCCATCCAGGTACTAACCAGGCCCTACGCTGCTTAGCTTCCGAGATCAGACGAGATCGGGCGCATTCAGAGTGATGTGGCCGTAGGCGCTTCTCTTTGGAGCCCTCAATCTACTTCAATTGGTGCTTGGCAAGCTGGCCATTTGAGGCGAAAAAGAAGCCGAGCAAAAGACAAAAGCCTACAGCACCTGGTATTCCCAGGCGGTCTCCCATCCAGGTACTAACCAGGCCCTACGCTGCTTAGCTTCCGAGATCAGACGAGATCGGGCGCATTCAGAGTGATGTGGCCGTAGGCGCTTCTCTTTGGAGCCCTCAATCTACTTCAATTGGTGCTTGGCAAGCTGGCCATTTGAGGCGAAAAAGAAGCCGAGCAAAAGACAAAAGCCTACAGCACCTGGTATTCCCAGGCGGTCTCCCATCCAGGTACTAACCAGGCCCTACGCTGCTTAGCTTCCGAGATCAGACGAGATCGGGCGCATTCAGAGTGATGTGGCCGTAGGCGCTTCTCTTTGGAGCCCTCAATCTACTTCAATTGGTGCTTGGCAAGCTGGCCATTTGAGGCGAAAAAGAAGCCGAGCAAAAGACAAAAGCCTACAGCACCTGGTATTCCCAGGCGGTCTCCCATCCAGGTACTAACCAGGCCCTACGCTGCTTAGCTTCCGAGATCAGACGAGATCGGGCGCATTCAGAGTGATGTGGCCGTAGGCGCTTCTCTTTGGAGCCCTCAATCTACTTCAATTGGTGCTTGGCAAGCTGGCCATTTGAGGCGAAAAAGAAGCCGAGCAAAAGACAAAAGCCTACAGCACCTGGTATTCCCAGGCGGTCTCCCATCCAGGTACTAACCAGGCCCTACGCTGCTTAGCTTCCGAGATCAGACGAGATCGGGCGCATTCAGAGTGATGTGGCCGTAGGCGCTTCTCTTTGGAGCCCTCAATCTACTTCAATTGGTGCTTGGCAAGCTGGCCATTTGAGGCGAAAAAGAAGCCGAGCAAAAGACAAAAGCCTACAGCACCTGGTATTCCCAGGCGGTCTCCCATCCAGGTACTAACCAAGCCCTACGCTGCTTAGCTTCCGAGATCAGACGAGATCGGGCGCATTCAGAGTGATGTGGCCGTAGGCGCTTCTCTTTGGAGCCCTCAATCTACTTCAATTGGTGCTTGGCAAGCTGGCCATTTGAGGCGAAAAAGAAGCCGAGCAAAAGACAAAAGCCTACAGCACCTGGTATTCCCAGGCGGTCTCCCATCCAGGTACTAACCAGGCCCTACGCTGCTTAGCTTCCGAGATCAGACGAGATTGGGCGCATTCAGAGTGATGTGGCCGTAGGCGCTTCTCTTTGGAGCCCTCAATCTACTTCAATTGGTGCTTGGCAAGCTGGCCATTTGAGGCGAAAAAGAAGCCGAGCAAAAGACAAAAGCCTACAGCACCTGGTATTCCCAGGCGGTCTCCCATCCAGGTACTAACCAGGCCCTACGCTGCTTAGCTTCCGAGATCAGACGAGATCGGGCGCATTCAGAGTGATGTGGCCGTAGGCGCTTCTCTTTGGAGCCCTCAATCTACTTCAATTGGTGCTTGGCAAGCTGGCCATTTGAGGCGAAAAAGAAGCCGAGCAAAAGACAAAAGCCTACAGCACCTGGTATTCCCAGGCGGTCTCCCATCCAGGTACTAACCAGGCCCTACGCTGCTTAGCTTCCGAGATCAGACGAGATCGGGCGCATTCAGAGTGATGTGGCCGTAGGCGCTTCTCTTTGGAGCCCTCAATCTACTTCAATTGGTGCTTGGCAAGCTGGCCATTTGAGGCGAAAAAGAAGCCGAGCAAAAGACAAAAGCCTGCAGCACCTGGTATTCCCAGGCGGTCTCCCATCCAGGTACTAACCAGGCCCTACGCTGCTTAGCTTCCGAGATCAGACGAGATCGGGCGCATCTCTTTGGAGCCCTCAATCTACTTCAATTGGTGCTTGGCAAGCTGGCCATTTGAGGCGAAAAAGAAGCCGAGCAAAAGCCAAAAGCCTACAGCACCTGGTATTCCCAGGCGGTCTCCCATCCAGGTACTAACCAGGCCCTACGCTGCTTAGCTTCCGAGATCAGACGAGATCGGGCGCATTCAGAGTGATGTGGCCGTAGGCGCTTCTCTTTGGAGCCCTCAATCTACTTCAATTGGTGCTTGGCAAGCTGGCCATTTGAGGCGAAAAAGAAGCCGAGCAAAAGACAAAAGCCTACAGCACCTGGTATTCCCAGGCGGTCTCCCATCCAGGTACTAACCAGGCCCTACGCTGCTTAGCTTCTGAGATCAGACGAGATCGGGCGCATTCAGAGTGATGTGGCCGTAGGCGCTTCTCTTTGGAGCCCTCAATCTACTTCAATTGGTGCTTGGCAAGCTGGCCATTTGAGGCGAAAAAGAAGCCGAGCAAAAGACAAAAGCCTACAGCACCTGGTATTCCCAGGCGGTCTCCCATCCAGGTACTAACCAGGCCCTACGCTGCTTAGCTTCCGAGATCAGACGAGATCGGGCGCATTCAGAGTGATGTGGCCGTAGGCGCTTCTCTTTGGAGCCCTCAATCTACTTCAATTGGTGCTTGGCAAGCTGGCCATTTGAGGCGAAAAAGAAGCCGAGCAAAAGACAAAAGCCTACAGCACCTGGTATTCCCAGGCGGTCTCCCATCCAGGTACTAACCAGGCCCTACGCTGCTTAGCTTCCGAGATCAGACGAGATCGGGCGCATTCAGAGTGATGTGGCCGTAGGCGCTTCTCTTTGGAGCCCTCAATCTACTTCAATTGGTGCTTGGCAAGCTGGCCATTTGAGGCGAAAAAGAAGCCGAGCAAAAGACAAAAGCCTACAGCACCTGGTATTCCCAGGCGGTCTCCCATCCAGGTACTAACCAGGCCCTACGCTGCTTAGCTTCCGAGATCAGACGAGATCGGGCGCATTCAGAGTGATGTGGCCGTAGGCGCTTCTCTTTGGAGCCCTCAATCTACTTCAATTGGTGCTTGGCAAGCTGGCCATTTGAGGCGAAAAAGAAGCCGAGCAAAAGACAAAAGCCTACAGCACCTGGTATTCCCAGGCGGTCTCCCATCCAGGTACTAACCAGGCCCTACGCTGCTTAGCTTCCGAGATCAGACGAGATTGGGCGCATTCAGAGTGATGTGGCCGTAGGCGCTTCTCTTTGGAGCCCTCAATCTACTTCAATTGGTGCTTGGCAAGCTGGCCATTTGAGGCGAAAAAGAAGCCGAGCAAAAGACAAAAGCCTACAGCACCTGGTATTCCCAGGCGGTCTCCCATCCAGGTACTAACCAGGCCCTACGCTGCTTAGCTTCCGAGATCAGACGAGATCGGGCGCATTCAGAGTGATGTGGCCGTAGGCGCTTCTCTTTGGAGCCCTCAATCTACTTCAATTGGTGCTTGGCAAGCTGGCCATTTGAGGCGAAAAAGAAGCCGAGCAAAAGACAAAAGCCTACAGCACCTGGTATTCCCAGGCGGTCTCCCATCCAGGTACTAACCAGGCCCTACGCTGCTTAGCTTCCGAGATCAGACGAGATCGGGCGCATTCAGAGTGATGTGGCCGTAGGCGCTTCTCTTTGGAGCCCTCAATCTACTTCAATTGGTGCTTGGCAAGCTGGCCATTTGAGGCGAAAAAGAAGCCGAGCAAAAGACAAAAGCCTACAGCACCTGGTATTCCCAGGCGGTCTCCCATCCAGGTACTAACCAGGCCCTACGCTGCTTAGCTTCCGAGATCAGACGAGATCGGGCGCATTCAGAGTGATGTGGCCGTAGGCGCTTCTCTTTGGAGCCCTCAATCTACTTCAATTGGTGCTTGGCAAGCTGGCCATTTGAGGCGAAAAAGAAGCCGAGCAAAAGACAAAAGCCTACAGCACCTGGTATTCCCAGGCGGTCTCCCATCCAGGTACTAACCAGGCCCTACGCTGCTTAGCTTCCGAGATCAGACGAGATCGGGCGCATTCAGAGTGATGTGGCCGTAGGCGCTTCTCTTTGGAGCCCTCAATCTACTTCAATTGGTGCTTGGCAAGCTGGCCATTTGAGGCGAAAAAGAAGCCGAGCAAAAGACAAAAGCCTACAGCACCTGGTATTCCCAGGCGGTCTCCCATCCAGGTACTAACCAGGCCCTACGCTGCTTAGCTTCCGAGATCAGACGAGATCGGGCGCATTCAGAGTGATGTGGCCGTAGGCGCTTCTCTTTGGAGCCCTCAATCTACTTCAATTGGTGCTTGGCAAGCTGGCCATTTGAGGCGAAAAAGAAGCCGAGCAAAAGACAAAAGCCTACAGCACCTGGTATTCCCAGGCGGTCTCCCATCCAGGTACTAACCAGGCCCTACGCTGCTTAGCTTCCGAGATCAGACGAGATCGGGCGCATTCAGAGTGATGTGGCCGTAGGCGCTTCTCTTTGGAGCCCTCAATCTACTTCAATTGGTGCTTGGCAAGCTGGCCATTTGAGGCGAAAAAGAAGCCGAGCAAAAGACAAAAGCCTACAGCACCTGGTATTCCCAGGCGGTCTCCCATCCAGGTACTAACCAGGCCCTACGCTGCTTAGCTTCCGAGATCAGACGAGATCGGGCGCATTCAGAGTGATGTGGCCGTAGGCGCTTCTCTTTGGAGCCCTCAATCTACTTCAATTGGTGCTTGGCAAGCTGGCCATTTGAGGCGAAAAAGAAGCCGAGCAAAAGACAAAAGCCTACAGCACCTGGTATTCCCAGGCGGTCTCCCATCCAGGTACTAACCAGGCCCTACGCTGCTTAGCTTCCGAGATCAGACGAGATCGGGCGCATTCAGAGTGATGTGGCCGTAGGCGCTTCTCTTTGGAGCCCTCAATCTACTTCAATTGGTGCTTGGCAAGCTGGCCATTTGAGGCGAAAAAGAAGCCGAGCAAAAGACAAAAGCCTACAGCACCTGGTATTCCCAGGCGGTCTCCCATCCAGGTACTAACCAGGCCCTACGCTGCTTAGCTTCCGAGATCAGACGAGATCGGGCGCATTCAGAGTGATGTGGCCGTAGGCGCTTCTCTTTGGAGCCCTCAATCTACTTCAATTGGTGCTTGGCAAGCTGGCCATTTGAGGCGAAAAAGAAGCCGAGCAAAAGACAAAAGCCTACAGCACCTGGTATTCCCAGGCGGTCTCCCATCCAGGTACTAACCAGGCCCTACGCTGCTTAGCTTCCGAGATCAGACGAGATCGGGCGCATTCAGAGTGATGTGGCCGTAGGCGCTTCTCTTTGGAGCCCTCAATCTACTTCAATTGGTGCTTGGCAAGCTGGCCATTTGAGGCGAAAAAGAAGCCGAGCAAAAGACAAAAGCCTACAGCACCTGGTATTCCCAGGCGGTCTCCCATCCAGGTACTAACCAGGCCCTACGCTGCTTAGCTTCCGAGATCAGACGAGATCGGGCGCATTCAGAGTGATGTGGCCGTAGGCGCTTCTCTATGGAGCCCTCAATCTACTTCAATTGGTGCTTGGCAAGCTGGCCATTTGAGGCGAAAAAGAAGCCGAGCAAAAGACAAAAGCCTACAGCACCTGGTATTCCCAGGCGGTCTCCCATCCAGGCACTAACCAGGCCCTACGCTGCTTAGCTTCCGAGATCAGACGAGATCGGGCGCATTCAGAGTGATGTGGCCGTAGGCGCTTCTCTTTGGAGCCCTCAATCTACTTCAATTGGTGCTTGGCAAGCTGGCCATTTGAGGCGAAAAAGAAGCCGAGCAAAAGACAAAAGCCTACAGCACCTGGTATTCCCAGGCGGTCTCCCATCCAGGTACTAACCAGGCCCTACGCTGCTTAGCTTCCGAGATCAGACGAGATCGGGCGCATTCAGAGTGATGTGGCCGTAGGCGCTTCTCTTTGGAGCCCTCAATCTACTTCAATTGGTGCTTGGCAAGCTGGCCATTTGAGGCGAAAAAGAAGCCGAGCAAAAGACAAAAGCCTACAGCACCTGGTATTCCCAGGCGGTCTCCCATCCAGGTACTAACCAGGCCCTACGCTGCTTAGCTTCCGAGATCAGACGAGATCGGGCGCATTCAGAGTGATGTGGCCGTAGGCGCTTCTCTTTGGAGCCCTCAATCTACTTCAATTGGTGCTTGGCAAGCTGGCCATTTGAGGCGAAAAAGAAGCCGAGCAAAAGACAAAAGCCTACAGCACCTGGTATTCCCAGGCGGTCTCCCATCCAGGTACTAACCAGGCCCTACGCTGCTTAGCTTCCGAGATCAGACGAGATCGGGCGCATTCAGAGTGATGTGGCCGTAGGCGCTTCTCTTTGGAGCCCTCAATCTACTTCAATTGGTGCTTGGCAAGCTGGCCATTTGAGGCGAAAAAGAAGCCGAGCAAAAGACAAAAGCCTACAGCACCTGGTATTCCCAGGCGGTCTCCCATCCAGGTACTAACCAGGCCCTACGCTGCTTAGCTTCCGAGATCAGACGAGATCGGGCGCATTCAGAGTGATGTGGCCGTAGGTGCTTCTCTTTGGAGCCCTCAATCTACTTCAATTGGTGCTTGGCAAGCTGGCCATTTGAGGCGAAAAAGAAGCCGAGCAAAAGACAAAAGCCTACAGCACCTGGTATTCCCAGGCGGTCTCCCATCCAGGTACTAACCAGGCCCTACGCTGCTTAGCTTCCGAGATCAGACGAGATCGGGCGCATTCAGAGTGATGTGGCCGTAGGCGCTTCTCTTTGGAGCCCTCAATCTACTTCAATTGGTGCTTGGCAAGCTGGCCATTTGAGGCGAAAAAGAAGCCGAGCAAAAGACAAAAGCCTACAGCACCTGGTATTCCCAGGCGGTCTCCCATCCAGGTACTAACCAGGCCCTACGCTGCTTAGCTTCCGAGATCAGACGAGATCGGGCGCATTCAGAGTGATGTGGCCGTAGGCGCTTCTCTTTGGAGCCCTCAATCTACTTCAATTGGTGCTTGGCAAGCTGGCCATTTGAGGCGAAAAAGAAGCCGAGCAAAAGACAAAAGCCTACAGCACCTGGTATTCCCAGGCGGTCTCCCATCCAGGTACTAACCAGGCCCTACGCTGCTTAGCTTCCGAGATCAGACGAGATCGGGCGCATTCAGAGTGATGTGGCCGTAGGCGCTTCTCTTTGGAGCCCTCAATCTACTTCAATTGGTGCTTGGCAAGCTGGCCATTTGAGGCGAAAAAGAAGCCGAGCAAAAGACAAAAGCCTACAGCACCTGGTATTCCCAGGCGGTCTCCCATCCAGGTACTAACCAGGCCCTACGCTGCTTAGCTTCCGAGATCAGACGAGATCGGGCGCATTCAGAGTGATGTGGCCGTAGGCGCTTCTCTTTGGAGCCCTCAATCTACTTCAATTGGTGCTTGGCAAGCTGGCCATTTGAGGCGAAAAAGAAGCCGAGCAAAAGACAAAAGCCTACAGCACCTGGTATTCCCAGGCGGTCTCCCATCCAGGTACTAACCAGGCCCTACGCTGCTTAGCTTCCGAGATCAGATGAGATCGGGCGCATTCAGAGTGATGTGGCCGTAGGCGCTTCTCTTTGGAGCCCTCAATCTACTTCAATTGGTGCTTGGCAAGCTGGCCATTTGAGGCGAAAAAGAAGCCGAGCAAAAGACAAAAGCCTACAGCACCTGGTATTCCCAGGCGGTCTCCCATCCAGGTACTAACCAGGCCCTACGCTGCTTAGCTTCCGAGATCAGACGAGATCGGGCGCATTCAGAGTGATGTGGCTGTAGGCGCTTCTCTTTGGAGCCCTCAATCTACTTCAATTGGTGCTTGGCAAGCTGGCCATTTGAGGCGAAAAAGAAGCCGAGCAAAAGACAAAAGCCTACAGCACCTGGTATTCCCAGGCGGTCTCCCATCCAGGTACTAACCAGGCCCTACGCTGCTTAGCTTCCGAGATCAGACGAGATCGGGCGCATTCAGAGTGATGTGGCCGTAGGCGCTTCTCTTTGGAGCCCTCAATCTACTTCAATTGGTGCTTGGCAAGCTGGCCATTTGAGGCGAAAAAGAAGCCGAGCAAAAGACAAAAGCCTACAGCACCTGGTATTCCCAGGCGGTCTCCCATCCAGGTACTAACCAGGCCCTACGCTGCTTAGCTTCCGAGATCAGACGAGATCGGGCGCATTCAGAGTGATGTGGCCGTAGGCGCTTCTCTTCGGAGCCCTCAATCTACTTCAATTGGTGCTTGGCAAGCTGGCCATTTGAGGCGAAAAAGAAGCCGAGCAAAAGACAAAAGCCTACAGCACCTGGTATTCCCAGGCGGTCTCCCATCCAGGTACTAACCAGGCCCTACGTTGCTTAGCTTCCGAGATCAGACGAGATCGGGCGCATTCAGAGTGATGTGGCCGTAGGCGCTTCTCTTCGGAGCCCTCAATCTACTTCAATTGGTGCTTGGCAAGCTGGCCATTTGAGGCGAAAAAGAAGCCGAGCAAAAGACAAAAGCCTACAGCACCTGGTATTCCCAGGCGGTCTCCCATCCAGGTACTAACCAGGCCCTACGCTGCTTAGCTTCCGAGATCAGACGAGATCGGGCGCATTCAGAGTGATGTGGCCGTAGGCGCTTCTCTTCGGAGCCCTCAATCTACTTCAATTGGTGCTTGGCAAGCTGGCCATTTGAGGCGAAAAAGAAGCCGAGCAAAAGACAAAAGCCTACAGCACCTGGTATTCCCAGGCGGTCTCCCATCCAGGTACTAACCAGGCCCTACGCTGCTTAGCTTCCGAGATCAGACGAGATCGGGCGCATTCAGAGTGATGTGGCCGTAGGCGCTTCTCTTTGGAGCCCTCAATCTACTTCAATTGGTGCTTGGCAAGCTGGCCATTTGAGGCGAAAAAGAAGCCGAGCAAAAGACAAAAGCCTACAGCACCTGGTATTCCCAGGCGGTCTCCCATCCAGGTACTAACCAGGCCCTACGCTGCTTAGCTTCCGAGATCAGACGAGATCGGGCGCATTCAGAGTGATGTGGCCGTAGGCGCTTCTCTTTGGAGCCCTCAATCTACTTCAATTGGTGCTTGGCAAGCTGGCCATTTGAGGCGAAAAAGAAGCCGAGCAAAAGACAAAAGCCTACAGCACCTGGTATTCCCAGGCGGTCTCCCATCCAGGTACTAACCAGGCCCTACGCTGCTTAGCTTCCGAGATCAGACGAAATCGGGCGCATTCAGAGTGATGTGGCCGTAGGCGCTTCTCTTTGGAGCCCTCAATCTACTTCAATTGGTGCTTGGCAAGCTGGCCATTTGAGGCGAAAAAGAAGCCGAGCAAAAGACAAAAGCCTACAGCACCTGGTATTCCCAGGCGGTCTCCCATCCAGGTACTAACCAGGCCCTACGCTGCTTAGCTTCCGAGATCAGACGAGATCGGGCGCATTCAGAGTGATGTGGCCGTAGGCGCTTCTCTTTGGAGCCCTCAATCTACTTCAATTGGTGCTTGGCAAGCTGGCCATTTGAGGCGAAAAAGAAGCCGAGCAAAAGACAAAAGCCTACAGCACCTGGTATTCCCAGGCGGTCTCCCATCCAGGCACTAACCAGGCCCTACGCTGCTTAGCTTCCGAGATCAGACGAGATCGGGCGCATTCAGAGTGATGTGGCCGTAGGCGCTTCTCTTTGGAGCCCTCAATCTACTTCAATTGGTGCTTGGCAAGCTGGCCATTTGAGGCGAAAAAGAAGCCGAGCAAAAGACAAAAGCCTACAGCACCTGGTATTCCCAGGCGGGATCCCATCCAGGCACTAACCAGGCCCTACGCTGCTTAGCTTCCGAGATCAGACGAGATCGGGCGCATTCAGAGTGATGTGGCCGTAGGCGCTTCTCTTTGGAGCCCTCAATCTACTTCAATTGGTGCTTGGCAAGCTGGCCATTTGAGGCGAAAAAGAAGCCGAGCAAAAGACAAAAGCCTACAGCACCTGGTATTCCCAGGCGGTCTTCCATCCAGGCACTAACCAGGCCCTACGCTGCTTAGCTTCCGAGATCAGACGAGATCGGGCGCATTCAGAGTGATGTGGCCGTAGGCGCTTCTCTTTGGAGCCCTCAATCTACTTCAATTGGTGCTTGGCAAGCTGGCCATTTGAGGCGAAAAAGAAGCCGAGCAAAAGACAAAAGCCTACAGCACCTGGTATTCCCAGGCGGTCTCCCATCCAGGTACTAACCAGGCCCTACGCTGCTTAGCTTCCGAGATCAGACGAGATCGGGCGCATTCAGAGTGATGTGGCCGTAGGCGCTTCTCTTTGGAGCCCTCAATCTACTTCAATTGGTGCTTGGCAAGCTGGCCATTTGAGGCGAAAAAGAAGCCGAGCAAAAGACAAAAGCCTACAGCACCTGGTATTCCCAGGCGGTCTCCCATCCAGGTACTAACCAGGCCCTACGCTGCTTAGCTTCCGAGATCAGACGAGATCGGGCGCATTCAGAGTGATGTGGCCGTAGGCGCTTCTCTTTGGAGCCCTCAATCTACTTCAATTGGTGCTTGGCAAGCTGGCCATTTGAGGCGAAAAAGAAGCCGAGCAAAAGACAAAAGCCTACAGCACCTGGTATTCCCAGGCGGTCTCCCATCCAGGTACTAACCAGGCCCTACGCTGCTTAGCTTCCGAGATCAGACGAGATCGGGCGCATTCAGAGTGATGTGGCCGTAGGCGCTTCTCTTTGGAGCCCTCAATCTACTTCAATTGGTGCTTGGCAAGCTGGCCATTTGAGGCGAAAAAGAAGCCGAGCAAAAGACAAAAGCCTACAGCACCTGGTATTCCCAGGCGGTCTCCCATCCAGGTACTAACCAGGCCCTACGCTGCTTAGCTTCCGAGATCAGACGAGATCGGGCGCATTCAGAGTGATGTGGCCGTAGGCGCTTCTCTTTGGAGCCCTCAATCTACTTCAATTGGTGCTTGGCAAGCTGGCCATTTGAGGCGAAAAAGAAGCCGAGCAAAAGACAAAAGCCTACAGCACCTGGTATTCCCAGGCGGTCTCCCATCCAGGTACTAACCAGGCCCTACGCTGCTTAGCTTCCGAGATCAGACGAGATCGGGCGCATTCAGAGTGATGTGGCCGTAGGCGCTTCTCTTTGGAGCCCTCAATCTACTTCAATTGGTGCTTGGCAAGCTGGCCATTTGAGGCGAAAAAGAAGCCGAGCAAAAGACAAAAGCCTACAGCACCTGGTATTCCCAGGCGGTCTCCCATCCAGGTACTAACCAGGCCCTACGCTGCTTAGCTTCCGAGATCAGACGAGATCGGGCGCATTCAGAGTGATGTGGCCGTAGGCGCTTCTCTTTGGAGCCCTCAATCTACTTCAATTGGTGCTTGGCAAGCTGGCCATTTGAGGCGAAAAAGAAGCCGAGCAAAAGACAAAAGCCTACAGCACCTGGTATTCCCAGGCGGTCTCCCATCCAGGTACTAACCAGGCCCTACGCTGCTTAGCTTCCGAGATCAGACGAGATCGGGCGCATTCAGAGTGATGTGGCCGTAGGCGCTTCTCTTTGGAGCCCTCAATCTACTTCAATTGGTGCTTGGCAAGCTGGCCATTTGAGGCGAAAAAGAAGCCGAGCAAAAGACAAAAGCCTACAGCACCTGGTATTCCCAGGCGGTCTCCCATCCAGGTACTAACCAGGCCCTACGCTGCTTAGCTTCCGAGATCAGACGAGATCGGGTGCATTCAGAGTGATGTGGCCGTAGGCGCTTCTCTTTGGAGCCCTCAATCTACTTCAATTGGTGCTTGGCAAGCTGGCCATTTGAGGCGATAAAGAAGCCGAGCAAAAGACAAAAGCCTACAGCACCTGGTATTCCCAGGCGGTCTCCCATCCAGGTACTAACCAGGCCCTACGCTGCTTAGCTTCCGAGATCAGACGAGATCGGGCGCATTCAGAGTGATGTGGCCGTAGGCGCTTCTCTTTGGAGCCCTCAATCTACTTCAATTGGTGCTTGGCAAGCTGGCCATTTGAGGCGAAAAAGAAGCCGAGCAAAAGACAAAAGCCTACAGCACCTGGTATTCCCAGGCGGTCTCCCATCCAGGTACTAACCAGGCCCTACGCTGCTTAGCTTCCG
Organism: Staurois parvus; assembly: GCF_062004578.1. Classification (NCBI taxonomy): domain Eukaryota; kingdom Metazoa; phylum Chordata; class Amphibia; order Anura; family Ranidae; genus Staurois; species Staurois parvus. The sequence goes on along the minus strand of NW_028320424.1, from coordinate 100,258 downwards.
AGATCAGACGAGATCGGGCGCATTCAGAGTGATGTGGCCGTAGGCGCTTCTCTTTGGAGCCCTCAATCTACTTCAATTGGTGCTTGGCAAGCTGGCCATTTGAGGCGAAAAAGAAGCCGAGCAAAAGACAAAAGCCTACAGCACCTGGTATTCCCAGGCGGTCTCCCATCCAGGTACTAACCAGGCCCTACGCTGCTTAGCTTCCGAGATCAGACGAGATCGGGCGCATTCAGAGTGATGTGGCCGTAGGCGCTTCTCTTTGGAGCCCTCAATCTACTTCAATTGGTGCTTGGCAAGCTGGCCATTTGAGGCGAAAAAGAAGCCGAGCAAAAGACAAAAGCCTACAGCACCTGGTATTCCCAGGCGGTCTCCCATCCAGGTACTAACCAGGCCCTACGCTGCTTAGCTTCCGAGATCAGACGAGATCGGGCGCATTCAGAGTGATGTGGCCGTAGGCGCTTCTCTTTGGAGCCCTCAATCTACTTCAATTGGTGCTTGGCAAGCTGGCCATTTGAGGCGAAAAAGAAGCCGAGCAAAAGACAAAAGCCTACAGCACCTGGTATTCCCAGGCGGTCTCCCATCCAGGTACTAACCAGGCCCTACGCTGCTTAGCTTCCGAGATCAGACGAGATCGGGCGCATTCAGAGTGATGTGGCCGTAGGCGCTTCTCTTTGGAGCCCTCAATCTACTTCAATTGGTGCTTGGCAAGCTGGCCATTTGAGGCGAAAAAGAAGCCGAGCAAAAGACAAAAGCCTACAGCACCTGGTATTCCCAGGCGGTCTCCCATCCAGGTACTAACCAGGCCCTACGCTGCTTAGCTTCCGAGATCAGACGAGATCGGGCGCATTCAGAGTGATGTGGCCGTAGGCGCTTCTCTTTGGAGCCCTCAATCTACTTCAATTGGTGCTTGGCAAGCTGGCCATTTGAGGCGAAAAAGAAGCCGAGCAAAAGACAAAAGCCTACAGCACCTGGTATTCCCAGGCGGTCTCCCATCCAGGTACTAACCAGGCCCTACGCTGCTTAGCTTCCGAGATCAGACGAGATCGGGCGCATTCAGAGTGATGTGGCCGTAGGCGCTTCTCTTTGGAGCCCTCAATCTACTTCAATTGGTGCTTGGCAAGCTGGCCATTTGAGGCGAAAAAGAAGCCGAGCAAAAGACAAAAGCCTACAGCACCTGGTATTCCCAGGCGGTCTCCCATCCAGGTACTAACCAGGCCCTACGCTGCTTAGCTTCCGAGATCAGACGAGATCGGGCGCATTCAGAGTGATGTGGCCGTAGGCGCTTCTCTTTGGAGCCCTCAATCTACTTCAATTGGTGCTTGGCAAGCTGGCCATTTGAGGCGAAAAAGAAGCCGAGCAAAAGACAAAAGCCTACAGCACCTGGTATTCCCAGGCGGTCTCCCATCCAGGTACTAACCAGGCCCTACGCTGCTTAGCTTCCGAGATCAGACGAGATCGGGCGCATTCAGAGTGATGTGGCCGTAGGCGCTTCTCTTTGGAGCCCTCAATCTACTTCAATTGGTGCTTGGCAAGCTGGCCATTTGAGGCGAAAAAGAAGCCGAGCAAAAGACAAAAGCCTACAGCACCTGGTATTCCCAGGCGGTCTCCCATCCAGGTACTAACCAGGCCCTACGCTGCTTAGCTTCCGAGATCAGACGAGATCGGGCGCATTCAGAGTGATGTGGCCGTAGGCGCTTCTCTTTGGAGCCCTCCATCTACTTCAATTGGTGCTTGGCAAGCTGGCCATTTGAGGCGAAAAAGAAGCCGAGCAAAAGACAAAAGCCTACATCACCTGGTATTCCCAGGCGGTCTCCCATCCAGGTACTAACCAGGCCCTACGCTGCTTAGCTTCCGAGATCAGACGAGATCGGGCGCATTCAGAGTGATGTGGCCGTAGGCGCTTCTCTTTGGAGCCCTCAATCTACTTCAATTGGTGCTTGGCAAGCTGGCCATTTGAGGCGAAAAAGAAGCCGAGCAAAAGACAAAAGCCTACAGCACCTGGTATTCCCAGGCGGTCTCCCATCCAGGTACTAACCAGGCCCTACGCTGCTTAGCTTCCGAGATCAGACGAGATCGGGCGCATTCAGAGTGATGTGGCCGTAGGCGCTTCTCTTTGGAGCCCTCAATCTACTTCAATTGGTGCTTGGCAAGCTGGCCATTTGAGGCGAAAAAGAAGCCGAGCAAAAGACAAAAGCCTACAGCACCTGGTATTCCCAGGCGGTCTCCCATCCAGGTACTAACCAGGCCCTACGCTGCTTAGCTTCCGAGATCAGACGAGATCGGGCGCATTCAGAGTGATGTGGCCGTAGGCGCTTCTCTTTGGAGCCCTCAATCTACTTCAATTGGTGCTTGGCAAGCTGGCCATTTGAGGCGAAAAAGAAGCCGAGCAAAAGACAAAAGCCTACAGCACCTGGTATTCCCAGGCGGTCTCCCATCCAGGTACTAACCAGGCCCTACGCTGCTTAGCTTCCGAGATCAGACGAGATCGGGCGCATTCAGAGTGATGTGGCCGTAGGCGCTTCTCTTTGGAGCCCTCAATCTACTTCAATTGGTGCTTGGCAAGCTGGCCATTTGAGGCGAAAAAGAAGCCGAGCAAAAGACAAAAGCCTACAGCACCTGGTATTCCCAGGCGGTCTCCCATCCAGGTACTAACCAGGCCCTACGCTGCTTAGCTTCCGAGATCAGACGAGATCGGGCGCATTCAGAGTGATGTGGCCGTAGGCGCTTCTCTTTGGAGCCCTCAATCTACTTCAATTGGTGCTTGGCAAGCTGGCCATTTGAGGCGAAAAAGAAGCCGAGCAAAAGACAAAAGCCTACAGCACCTGGTATTCCCAGGCGGTCTCCCATCCAGGTACTAACCAGGCCCTACGCTGCTTAGCTTCCGAGATCAGACGAGATCGGGCGCATTCAGAGTGATGTGGCCGTAGGCGCTTCTCTTTGGAGCCCTCAATCTACTTCAATTGGTGCTTGGCAAGCTGGCCATTTGAGGCGAAAAAGAAGCCGAGCAAAAGACAAAAGCCTACAGCACCTGGTATTCCCAGGCGGTCTCCCATCCAGGTACTAACCAGGCCCTACGCTGCTTAGCTTCCGAGATCAGACGAGATCGGGCGCATTCAGAGTGATGTGGCCGTAGGCGCTTCTCTTTGGAGCCCTCAATCTACTTCAATTGGTGCTTGGCAAGCTGGCCATTTGAGGCGAAAAAGAAGCCGAGCAAAAGACAAAAGCCTACAGCACCTGGTATTCCCAGGCGGTCTCCCATCCAGGTACTAACCAGGCCCTACGCTGCTTAGCTTCCGAGATCAGACGAGATCGGGCGCATTCAGAGTGATGTGGCCGTAGGCGCTTCTCTTTGGAGCCCTCAATCTACTTCAATTGGTGCTTGGCAAGCTGGCCGTTTGAGGCGAAAAAGAAGCCGAGCAAAAGACAAAAGCCTACAGCACCTGGTATTCCCAGGCGGTCTCCCATCCAGGTACTAACCAGGCCCTACGCTGCTTAGCTTCCGAGATCAGACGAGATCGGGCGCATTCAGAGTGATGTGGCCGTAGGCGCTTCTCTTTGGAGCCCTCAATCTACTTCAATTGGTGCTTGGCAAGCTGGCCATTTGAGGCGAAAAAGAAGCCGAGCAAAAGACAAAAGCCTACAGCACCTGGTATTCCCAGGCGGTCTCCCATCCAGGTACTAACCAGGCCCTACGCTGCTTAGCTTCCGAGATCAGACGAGATCGGGCGCATTCAGAGTGATGTGGCCGTAGGCGCTTCTCTTTGGAGCCCTCAATCTACTTCAATTGGTGCTTGGCAAGCTGGCCATTTGAGGCGAAAAAGAAGCCGAGCAAAAGACAAAAGCCTACAGCACCTGGTATTCCCAGGCGGTCTCCCATCCAGGTACTAACCAGGCCCTACGCTGCTTAGCTTCCGAGATCAGACGAGATCGGGCGCATTCAGAGTGATGTGGCCGTAGGCGCTTCTCTTTGGAGCCCTCAATCTACTTCAATTGGTGCTTGGCAAGCTGGCCATTTGAGGCGAAAAAGAAGCCGAGCAAAAGACAAAAGCCTACAGCACCTGGTATTCCCAGGCGGTCTCCCATCCAGGTACTAACCAGGCCCTACGCTGCTTAGCTTCCGAGATCAGACGAGATCGGGCGCATTCAGAGTGATGTGGCCGTAGGCGCTTCTCTTTGGAGCCCTCAATCTACTTCAATTGGTGCTTGGCAAGCTGGCCATTTGAGGCGAAAAAGAAGCCAAGCAAAAGACAAAAGCCTACAGCACCTGGTATTCCCAGGCGGTCTCCCATCCAGGTACTAACCAGGCCCTACGCTGCTTAGCTTCCGAGATCAGACGAGATCGGGCGCATTCAGAGTGATGTGGCCGTAGGCGCTTCTCTTTGGAGCCCTCAATCTACTTCAATTGGTGCTTGGCAAGCTGGCCATTTGAGGCAAAAAAGAAGCCGAGCAAAAGACAAAAGCCTACAGCACCTGGTATTCCCAGGCGGTCTCCCATCCAGGTACTAACCAGGCCCTACGCTGCTTAGCTTCCGAGATCAGACGAGATCGGGCGCATTCAGAGTGATGTGGCCATAGGCGCTTCTCTTTGGAGCCCTCAATCTACTTCAATTGGTGCTTGGCAAGCTGGCCATTTGAGGCGAAAAAGAAGCCGAGCAAAAGACAAAAGCCTACAGCACCTGGTATTCCCAGGCGGTCTCCCATCCAGGTACTAACCAGGCCCTACGCTGCTTAGCTTCCGAGATCAGACGAGATTGGGCGCATTCAGAGTGATGTGGCCGTAGGCGCTTCTCTTTGGAGCCCTCAATCTACTTCAATTGGTGCTTGGCAAGCTGGCCATTTGAGGCGAAAAAGAAGCCGAGCAAAAGACAAAAGCCTACAGCACCTGGTATTCCCAGGCGGTCTCCCATCCAGGTACTAACCAGGCCCTACGCTGCTTAGCTTCCGAGATCAGACGAGATCGGGCGCATTCAGAGTGATGTGGCCGTAGGCGCTTCTCTTTGGAGCCCTCAATCTACTTCAATTGGTGCTTGGCAAGCTGGCCATTTGAGGCGAAAAAGAAGCCGAGCAAAAGACAAAAGCCTACAGCACCTGGTATTCCCAGGCGGTCTCCCATCCAGGTACTAACCAGGCCCTACGCTGCTTAGCTTCCGAGATCAGACGAGATCGGGCGCATTCAGAGTGATGTGGCCGTAGGCGCTTCTCTTTGGAGCCCTCAATCTACTTCAATTGGTGCTTGGCAAGCTGGCCATTTGAGGCGAAAAAGAAGCCGAGCAAAAGACAAAAGCCTACAGCACCTGGTATTCCCAGGCGGTCTCCCATCCAGGTACTAACCAGGCCCTACGCTGCTTAGCTTCCGAGATCAGACGAGATCGGGCGCATTCAGAGTGATGTGGCCGTAGGCGCTTCTCTTTGGAGCCCTCAATCTACTTCAATTGGTGCTTGGCAAGCTGGCCATTTGAGGCGAAAAAGAAGCCGAGCAAAAGACAAAAGCCTACAGCACCTGGTATTCCCAGGCGGTCTCCCATCCAGGTACTAACCAGGCCCTACGCTGCTTAGCTTCCGAGATCAGACGAGATCGGGCGCATTCAGAGTGATGTGGCCGTAGGCGCTTCTCTTTGGAGCCCTCAATCTACTTCAATTGGTGCTTGGCAAGCTGGCCATTTGAGGCGAAAAAGAAGCCGAGCAAAAGACAAAAGCCTACAGCACCTGGTATTCCCAGGCGGTCTCCCATCCAGGTACTAACCAGGCCCTACGCTGCTTAGCTTCCGAGATCAGACGAGATCGGGCGCATTCAGAGTGATGTGGCCGTAGGCGCTTCTCTTTGGAGCCCTCAATCTACTTCAATTGGTGCTTGGCAAGCTGGCCATTTGAGGCGAAAAAGAAGCCGAGCAAAAGACAAAAGCCTACAGCACCTGGTATTCCCAGGCGGTCTCCCATCCAGGTACTAACCAGGCCCTACGCTGCTTAGCTTCCGAGATCAGACGAGATCGGGCGCATTCAGAGTGATGTGGCCGTAGGCGCTTCTCTTTGGAGCCCTCAATCTACTTCAATTGGTGCTTGGCAAGCTGGCCATTTGAGGCGAAAAAGAAGCCGAGCAAAAGACAAAAGCCTACAGCACCTGGTATTCCCAGGCGGTCTCCCATCCAGGTACTAACCAGGCCCTACGCTGCTTAGCTTCCGAGATCAGACGAGATCGGGCGCATTCAGAGTGATGTGGCCGTAGGCGCTTCTCTTTGGAGCCCTCAATCTACTTCAATTGGTGCTTGGCAAGCTGGCCATTTGAGGCGAAAAAGAAGCCGAGCAAAAGACAAAAGCCTACGGCACCTGGTATTCCCAGGCGGTCTCCCATCCAGGTACTAACCAGGCCCTACGCTGCTTAGCTTCCGAGATCAGACGAGATCGGGCGCATTCAGAGTGATGTGGCCGTAGGCGCTTCTCTTTGGAGCCCTCAATCTACTTCAATTGGTGCTTGGCAAGCTGGCCATTTGAGGCGAAAAAGAAGCCGAGCAAAAGACAAAAGCCTACAGCACCTGGTATTCCCAGGCGGTCTCCCATCCAGGTACTAACCAGGTCCTACGCTGCTTAGCTTCCGAGATCAGACGAGATCGGGCGCATTCAGAGTGATGTGGCCGTAGGCGCTTCTCTTTGGAGCCCTCAATCTACTTCAATTGGTGCTTGGCAAGCTGGCCATTTGAGGCGAAAAAGAAGCCGAGCAAAAGACAAAAGCCTACAGCACCTGGTATTCCCAGGCGGTCCCCCATCCAGGTACTAACCAGGCCCTACGCTGCTTAGCTTCCGAGATCAGACGAGATCGGGCGCATTCAGAGTGATGTGGCCGTAGGCGCTTCTCTTTGGAGCCCTCAATCTACTTCAATTGGTGCTTGGCAAGCTGGCCATTTGAGGCGAAAAAGAAGCCGAGCAAAAGACAAAAGCCTACAGCACCTGGTATTCCCAGGCGGTCTCCCATCCAGGTACTAACCAGGCCCTACGCTGCTTAGCTTCCGAGATCAGACGAGATCGGGCGCATTCAGAGTGATGTGGCCGTAGGCGCTTCTCTTTGGAGCCCTCAATCTACTTCAATTGGTGCTTGGCAAGCTGGCCATTTGAGGCGAAAAAGAAGCCGAGCAAAAGACAAAAGCCTACAGCACCTGGTATTCCCAGGCGGTCTCCCATCCAGGTACTAACCAGGCCCTACGCTGCTTAGCTTCCGAGATCAGACGAGATCGGGCGCATTCAGAGTGATGTGGCCATAGGCGCTTCTCTTTGGAGCCCTCAATCTACTTCAATTGGTGCTTGGCAAGCTGGCCATTTGAGGCGAAAAAGAAGCCGAGCAAAAGACAAAAGCCTACAGCACCTGGTATTCCCAGGCGGTCTCCCATCCAGGTACTAACCAGGCCCTACGCTGCTTAGCTTCCGAGATCAGACGAGATCGGGCGCATTCAGAGTGATGTGGCCGTAGGCGCTTCTCTTTGGAGCCCTCAATCTACTTCAATTGGTGCTTGGCAAGCTGGCCATTTGAGGCGAAAAAGAAGCCGAGCAAAAGACAAAAGCCTACAGCACCTGGTATTCCCAGGCGGTCTCCCATCCAGGTACTAACCAGGCCCTACGCTGCTTAGCTTCCGAGATCAGACGAGATCGGGCGCATTCAGAGTGATGTGGCCGTAGGCGCTTCTCTTTGGAGCCCTCAATCTACTTCAATTGGTGCTTGGCAAGCTGGCCATTTGAGGCGAAAAAGAAGCCGAGCAAAAGACAAAAGCCTACAGCACCTGGTATTCCCAGGCGGTCTCCCATCCAGGTACTAACCAGGCCCTACGCTGCTTAGCTTCCGAGATCAGACGAGATCGGGCGCATTCAGAGTGATGTGGCCGTAGGCGCTTCTATTTGGAGCCCTCAATCTACTTCAATTGGTGCTTGGCAAGCTGGCCATTTGAGGCGAAAAAGAAGCCGAGCAAAAGACAAAAGCCTACAGCACCTGGTATTCCCAGGCGGTCTCCCATCCAGGTACTAACCAGGCCCTACGCTGCTTAGCTTCCGAGATCAGACGAGATCGGGCGCATTCAGAGTGATGTGGCCGTAGGCGCTTCTCTTTGGAGCCCTCAATCTACTTCAATTGGTGCTTGGCAAGCTGGCCATTTGAGGCGAAAAAGAAGCCGAGCAAAAGACAAAAGCCTACAGCACCTGGTATTCCCAGGCGGTCTCCCATCCAGGTACTAACCAGGCCCTACGCTGCTTAGCTTCCGAGATCAGACGAGATCGGGCGCATTCAGAGTGATGTGGCCGTAGGCGCTTCTCTTTGGAGCCCTCAATCTACTTCAATTGGTGCTTGGCAAGCTGGCCATTTGAGGCGAAAAAGAAGCCGAGCAAAAGACAAAAGCCTACAGCACCTGGTATTCCCAGGCGGTCTCCCATCCAGGTACTAACCAGGCCCTACGCTGCTTAGCTTCCGAGATCAGACGAGATCGGGCGCATTCAGAGTGATGTGGCCGTAGGCGCTTCTCTTTGGAGCCCTCAATCTACTTCAATTGGTGCTTGGCAAGCTGGCCATTTGAGGCGAAAAAGAAGCCGAGCAAAAGACAAAAGCCTACAGCACCTGGTATTCCCAGGCGGTCTCCCATCCAGGTACTAACCAGGCCCTACGCTGCTTAGCTTCCGAGATCAGACGAGATCGGGCGCATTCAGAGTGATGTGGCCGTAGGCGCTTCCCTTTGGAGCCCTCAATCTACTTCAATTGGTGCTTGGCAAGCTGGCCATTTGAGGCGAAAAAGAAGCCGAGCAAAAGACAAAAGCCTACAGCACCTGGTATTCCCAGGCGGTCTCCCATCCAGGTACTAACCAGGCCCTACGCTGCTTAGCTTCCGAGATCAGACGAGATCGGGCGCATTCAGAGTGATGTGGCCGTAGGCGCTTCTCTTTGGAGCCCTCAATCTACTTCAATTGGTGCTTGGCAAGCTGGCCATTTGAGGCGAAAAAGAAGCCGAGCAAAGGACAAAAGCCTACAGCACCTGGTATTCCCAGGCGGTCTCCCATCCAGGTACTAACCAGGCCCTACGCTGCTTAGCTTCCGAGATCAGACGAGATCGGGCGCATTCAGAGTGATGTGGCCGTAGGCGCTTCTCTTTGGAGCCCTCAATCTACTTCAATTGGTGCTTGGCAAGCTGGCCATTTGAGGCGAAAAAGAAGCCGAGCAAAAGACAAAAGCCTACAGCACCTGGTATTCCCAGGCGGTCTCCCATCCAGGTACTAACCAGGCCCTACGCTGCTTAGCTTCCGAGATCAGACGAGATCGGGCGCATTCAGAGTGATGTGGCCGTAGGCGCTTCTCTTTGGAGCCCTCAATCTACTTCAATTGGTGCTTGGCAAGCTGGCCATTTGAGGCGAAAAAGAAGCCGAGCAAAAGACAAAAGCCTACAGCACCTGGTATTCCCAGGCGGTCTCCCATCCAGGCACTAACCAGGCCCTACGCTGCTTAGCTTCCGAGATCAGACGAGATCGGGCGCATTCAGAGTGATGTGGCCGTAGGCGCTTCTCTTTGGAGCCCTCAATCTACTTCAATTGGTGCTTGGCAAGCTGGCCATTTGAGGCGAAAAAGAAGCCGAGCAAAAGACAAAAGCCTACAGCACCTGGTATTCCCAGGCGGTCTCCCATCCAGGTACTAACCAGGCCCTACGCTGCTTAGCTTCCGAGATCGGGCGCATTCAGAGTGATGTGGCCGTAGGCGCTTCTCTTTGGAGCCCTCAATCTACTTCAATTGGTGCTTGGCAAGCTGGCCATTTGAGGCGAAAAAGAAGCCGAGCAAAAGACAAAAGCCTACAGCACCTGGTATTCCCAGGCGGTCTCCCATCCAGGTACTAACCAGGCCCTACGCTGCTTAGCTTCCGAGATCAGACGAGATCGGGCGCATTCAGAGTGATGTGGCCGTAGGCGCTTCTCTTTGGAGCCCTCAATCTACTTCAATTGGTGCTTGGCAAGCTGGCCATTTGAGGCGAAAAAGAAGCCGAGCAAAAGACAAAAGCCTACAGCACCTGGTATTCCCAGGCGGTCTCCCATCCAGGTACTAACCAGGCCCTACGCTGCTTAGCTTCCGAGATCAGACGAGATCGGGCGCATTCAGAGTGATGTGGCCGTAGGCGCTTCTCTTTGGAGCCCTCAATCTACTTCAATTGGTGCTTGGCAAGCTGGCCATTTGAGGCGAAAAAGAAGCCGAGCAAAAGACAAAAGCCTACAGCACCTGGTATTCCCAGGCGGTCTCCCATCCAGGTACTAACCAGGCCCTACGCTGCTTAGCTTCCGAGATCAGACGAGATCAGGCGCATTCAGAGTGATGTGGCCGTAGGCGCTTCTCTTTGGAGCCCTCAATCTACTTCAATTGGTGCTTGGCAAGCTGGCCATTTGAGGCGAAAAAGAAGCCGAGCAAAAGACAAAAGCCTACAGCACCTGGTATTCCCAGGCGGTCTCCCATCCAGGTACTAACCAGGCCCTACGCTGCTTAGCTTCCGAGATCAGACGAGATCGGGCGCATTCAGAGTGATGTGGCCGTAGGCGCTTCTCTTTGGAGCCCTCAATCTACTTCAATTGGTGCTTGGCAAGCTGGCCATTTGAGGCGAAAAAGAAGCCGAGCAAAAGACAAAAGCCTACAGCACCTGGTATTCCCAGGCGGTCTCCCATCCAGGTACTAACCAGGCCCTACGCTGCTTAGCTTCCGAGATCAGACGAGATCGGGCGCATTCAGAGTGATGTGGCTGTAGGCGCTTCTCTTTGGAGCCCTCAATCTACTTCAATTGGTGCTTGGCAAGCTGGCCATTTGAGGCGAAAAAGAAGCCGAGCAAAAGACAAAAGCCTACAGCACCTGGTATTCCCAGGCGGTCTCCCATCCAGGTACTAACCAGGCCCTACGCTGCTTAGCTTCCGAGATCAGACGAGATCGGGCGCATTCAGAGTGATGTGGCCGTAGGCGCTTCTCTTTGGAGCCCTCAATCTACTTCAATTGGTGCTTGGCAAGCTGGCCATTTGAGGCGAAAAAGAAGCCGAGCAAAAGACAAAAGCCTACAGCACCTGGTATTCCCAGGCGGTCTCCCATCCAGGTACTAACCAGGCCCTACGCTGCTTAGCTTCCGAGATCAGACGAGATCGGGCGCATTCAGAGTGATGTGGCCGTAGGCGCTTCTCTTTGGAGCCCTCAATCTACTTCAATTGGTGCTTGGCAAGCTGGCCATTTGAGGCGAAAAAGAAGCCGAGCAAAAGACAAAAGCCTACAGCACCTGGTATTCCCAGGCGGTCTCCCATCCAGGTACTAACCAGGCCCTACGCTGCTTAGCTTCCGAGATCAGACGAGATCGGGCGCATTCAGAGTGATGTGGCCGTAGGCGCTTCTCTTTGGAGCCCTCAATCTACTTCAATTGGTGCTTGGCAAGCTGGACCATTTGAGGCGAAAAAGAAGCCGAGCAAAAGACAAAAGCCTACAGCACCTGGTATTCCCAGGCGGTCTCCCATCCAGGTACTAACCAGGCCCTACGCTGCTTAGCTTCCGAGATCAGACGAGATCGGGCGCATTCAGAGTGATGTGGCCGTAGGCGCTTCTCTTTGGAGCCCTCAATCTACTTCAATTGGTGCTTGGCAAGCTGGACCATTTGAGGCGAAAAAGAAGCCGAGCAAAAGACAAAAGCCTACAGCACCTGGTATTCCCAGGCGGTCTCCCATCCAGGTACTAACCAGGCCCTACGCTGCTTAGCTTCCGAGATCAGACGAGATCGGGCGCATTCAGAGTGATGTGGCCGTAGGCGCTTCTCTTTGGAGCCCTCAATCTACTTCAATTGGTGCTTGGCAAGCTGGCCATTTGAGGCGAAAAAGAAGCCGAGCAAAAGACAAAAGCCTACAGCACCTGGTATTCCCAGGCGGTCTCCCATCCAGGTACTAACCAGGCCCTACGCTGCTTAGCTTCCGAGATCAGACGAGATCGGGCGCATTCAGAGTGATGTGGCCGTAGGCACTTCTCTTTGGAGCCCTCAATCTACTTCAATTGGTGCTTGGCAAGCTGGCCATTTGAGGCGAAAAAGAAGCCGAGCAAAAGACAAAAGCCTACAGCACCTGGTATTCCCAGGCGGTCTCCCATCCAGGTACTAACCAGGCCCTACGCTGCTTAGCTTCCGAGATCAGACGAGATCGGGCACATTCAGAGTGATGTGGCCGTAGGCGCTTCTCTTTGGAGCCCTCAATCTACTTCAATTGGTGCTTGGCAAGCTGGCCATTTGAGGCGAAAAAGAAGCCGAGCAAAAGACAAAAGCCTACAGCACCTGGTATTCCCAGGCGGTCTCCCATCCAGGTACTAACCAGGCCCTACGCTGCTTAGCTTCCGAGATCAGACGAGATCGGGCGCATTCAGAGTGATGTGGCCGTAGGCGCTTCTCTTTGGAGCCCTCAATCTACTTCAATTGGTGCTTGGCAAGCTGGCCATTTGAGGCGAAAAAGAAGCCGAGCAAAAGACTACAGCACCTGGTATTCCCAGGCGGTCTCCCATCCAGGTACTAACCAGGCCCTACGCTGCTTAGCTTCCGAGATCAGACGAGATCGGGCGCATTCAGAGTGATGTGGCCGTAGGCGCTTCTCTTTGGAGCCCTCAATCTACTTCAATTGGTGCTTGGCAAGCTGGCCATTTGAGGCGAAAAAGAAGCCGAGCAAAAGACAAAAGCCTACAGCACCTGGTATTCCCAGGCGGTCTCCCATCCAGGTACTAACCAGGCCCTACGCTGCTTAGCTTCCGAGATCAGACGAGATCGGGCGCATTCAGAGTGATGTGGCCGTAGGCGCTTCTCTTTGGAGCCCTCAATCTACTTCAATTGGTGCTTGGCAAGCTGGCCATTTGAGGCGAAAAAGAAGCCGAGCAAAAGACAAAAGCCTACAGCACCTGGTATTCCCAGGCGGTCTCCCATCCAGGTACTAACCAGGCCCTACGCTGCTTAGCTTCCGAGATCAGACGAGATCGGGCGCATTCAGAGTGATGTGGCCGTAGGCGCTTCTCTTTGGAGCCCTCAATCTACTTCAATTGGTGCTTGGCAAGCTGGCCATTTGAGGCGAAAAAGAAGCCGAGCAAAAGACAAAAGCCTACAGCACCTGGTATTCCCAGGCGGTCTCCCATCCAGGTACTAACCAGGCCCTACGCTGCTTAGCTTCCGAGATCAGACGAGATCGGGCGCATTCAGAGTGATGTGGCCGTAGGCGCTTCTCTTTGGAGCCCTCAATCTACTTCAATTGGTGCTTGGCAAGCTGGCCATTTGAGGCGAAAAAGAAGCCGAGCAAAAGACAAAAGCCTACAGCACCTGGTATTCCCAGGCGGTCTCCCATCCAGGTACTAACCAGGCCCTACGCTGCTTAGCTTCCGAGATCAGACGAGATCGGGCGCATTCAGAGTGATGTGGCCGTAGGCGCTTCTCTTTGGAGCCCTCAATCTACTTCAATTGGTGCTTGGCAAGCTGGCCATTTGAGGCGAAAAAGAAGCCGAGCAAAAGACAAAAGCCTACAGCACCTGGTATTCCCAGGCGGTCTCCCATCCAGGTACTAACCAGGCCCTACGCTGCTTAGCTTCCGAGATCAGACGAGATCGGGCGCATTCAGAGTGATGTGGCCGTAGGCGCTTCTCTTTGGAGCCCTCAATCTACTTCAATTGGTGCTTGGCAAGCTGGCCATTTGAGGCGAAAAAGAAGCCGAGCAAAAGACAAAAGCCTACAGCACCTGGTATTCCCAGGCGGTCTCCCATCCAGGTACTAACCAGGCCCTACGCTGCTTAGCTTCCGAGATCAGACGAGATCGGGCGCATTCAGAGTGATGTGGCCGTAGGCGCTTCTCTTTGGAGCCCTCAATCTACTTCAATTGGTGCTTGGCAAGCTGGCCATTTGAGGCGAAAAAGAAGCCGAGCAAAAGACAAAAGCCTACAGCACCTGGTATTCCCAGGCGGTCTCCCATCCAGGTACTAACCAGGCCCTACGCTGCTTAGCTTCCGAGATCAGACGAGATCGGGCGCATTCAGAGTGATGTGGCCGTAGGCGCTTCTGTTTGGAGCCCTCAATCTACTTCAATTGGTGCTTGGCAAGCTGGCCATTTGAGGCGAAAAAGAAGCCGAGCAAAAGACAAAAGCCTACAGCACCTGGTATTCCCAGGCGGTCTCCCATCCAGGTACTAACCAGGCCCTACGCTGCTTAGCTTCCGAGATCAGACGAGATCGGGCGCATTCAGAGTGATGTGGCCGTAGGCGCTTCTCTTTGGAGCCCTCAATCTACTTCAATTGGTGCTTGGCAAGCTGGCCATTTGAGGCGAAAAAGAAGCCGAGCAAAAGACAAAAGCCTACAGCACCTGGTATTCCCAGGCGGTCTCCCATCCAGGTACTAACCAGGCCCTACGCTGCTTAGCTTCCAAGATCAGACGAGATCGGGCGCATTCAGAGTGATGTGGCCGTAGGCGCTTCTCTTTGGAGCCCTCAATCTACTTCAATTGGTGCTTGGCAAGCTGGCCATTTGAGGCGAAAAAGAAGCCGAGCAAAAGACAAAAGCCTACAGCACCTGGTATTCCCAGGCGGTCTCCCATCCAGGTACTAACCAGGCCCTACGCTGCTTAGCTTCCGAGATCAGACGAGATCGGGCGCATTCAGAGTGATGTGGCCGTAGGCGCTCCTCTTTGGAGCCCTCAATCTACTTCAATTGGTGCTTGGCAAGCTGGCCATTTGAGGCGAAAAAGAAGCCGAGCAAAAGACAAAAGCCTACAGCACCTGGTATTCCCAGGCGGTCTCCCATCCAGGTACTAACCAGGCCCTACGCTGCTTAGCTTCCGAGATCAGACGAGATCGGGCGCATTCAGAGTGATGTGGCCATAGGCGCTTCTCTTTGGAGCCCTCAATCTACTTCAATTGGTGCTTGGCAAGCTGGCCATTTGAGGCGAAAAAGAAGCCGAGCAAAAGACAAAAGCCTACAGCACCTGGTATTCCCAGGCGGTCTCCCATCCAGGTACTAACCAGGCCCTACGCTGCTCAGCTTCCGAGATCAGACGAGATCGGGCGCAT
This sequence comes from Staurois parvus, assembly GCF_062004578.1. NCBI lineage: Eukaryota > Metazoa > Chordata > Amphibia > Anura > Ranidae > Staurois > Staurois parvus. Next base: position 85,212 of record NW_028320424.1, on the reverse strand, counting down.
TCAGAGTGATGTGGCCGTAGGCGCTTCTCTTTGGAGCCCTCAATCTACTTCAATTGGTGCTTGGCAAGCTGGCCATTTGAGGCGAAAAAGAAGCCGAGCAAAAGACAAAAGCCTACAGCACCTGGTATTCCCAGGCGGTCTCCCATCCAGGTACTAACCAGGCCCTACGCTGCTCAGCTTCCGAGATCAGACGAGATCGGGCGCATTCAGAGTGATGTGGCCGTAGGCGCTTCTCTTTGGAGCCCTCAATCTACTTCAATTGGTGCTTGGCAAGCTGGCCATTTGAGGCGAAAAAGAAGCCGAGCAAAAGACAAAAGCCTACAGCACCTGGTATTCCCAGGCGGTCTCCCATCCAGGTACTAACCAGGCCCTACGCTGCTTAGCTTCCGAGATCAGACGAGATCGGGCGCATTCAGAGTGATGTTGCCGTAGGCGCTTCTCTTTGGAGCCCTCAATCTACTTCAATTGGTGCTTGGCAAGCTGGCCATTTGAGGCGAAAAAGAAGCCGAGCAAAAGACAAAAGCCTACAGCACCTGGTATTCCCAGGCGGTCTCCCATCCAGGTACTAACCAGGCCCTACGCTGCTTAGCTTCCGAGATCAGACGAGATCGGGCGCATTCAGAGTGATGTGGCCGTAGGCGCTTCTCTTTGGAGCCCTCAATCTACTTCAATTGGTGCTTGGCAAGCTGGCCATTTGAGGCGAAAAAGAAGCCGAGCAAAAGACAAAAGCCTACAGCACCTGGTATTCCCAGGCGGTCTCCCATCCAGGTACTAACCAGGCCCTACGCTGCTTAGCTTCCGAGATCAGACGAGATCGGGCGCATTCAGAGTGATGTGGCCGTAGGCGCTTCTCTTTGGAGCCCTCAATCTACTTCAATTGGTGCTTGGCAAGCTGGCCATTTGAGGCGAAAAAGAAGCCGAGCAAAAGACAAAAGCCTACAGCACCTGGTATTCCCAGGCGGTCTCCCAGCCAGGTACTAACCAGGCCCTACGCTGCTTAGCTTCCGAGATCAGACGAGATTGGGCGCATTCAGAGTGATGTGGCCGTAGGCGCTTCTCTTTGGAGCCCTCAATCTACTTCAATTGGTGCTTGGCAAGCTGGCCATTTGAGGCGAAAAAGAAGCCGAGCAAAAGACAAAAGCCTACAGCACCTGGTATTCCCAGGCGGTCTCCCATCCAGGTACTAACCAGGCCCTACGCTGCTTAGCTTCCGAGATCAGATGAGATCGGGCGCATTCAGAGTGATGTGGCCATAGGCGCTTCTCTTTGGAGCCCTCAATCTACTTCAATTGGTGCTTGGCAAGCTGGCCATTTGAGGCGAAAAAGAAGCCGAGCAAAAGACAAAAGCCTACAGCACCTGGTATTCCCAGGCGGTCTCCCATCCAGGTACTAACCAGGCCCTACGCTGCTTAGCTTCCGAGATCAGACGAGATCGGGCGCATTCAGAGTGATGTGGCCGTAGGCGCTTCTCTTTGGAGCCCTCAATCTACTTCAATTGGTGCTTGGCAAGCTGGCCATTTGAGGCGAAAAAGAAGCCGAGCAAAAGACAAAAGCCTACAGCACCTGGTATTCCCAGGCGGTCTCCCATCCAGGTACTAACCAGGCCCTACGCTGCTTAGCTTCCGAGATCAGACGAGATCGGGCGCATTCAGAGTGATGTGGCCGTAGGCGCTTCTCTTTGGAGCCCTCAATCTACTTCAATTGGTGCTTGGCAAGCTGGCCATTTGAGGCGAAAAAGAAGCCGAGCAAAAGACAAAAGCCTACAGCACCTGGTATTCCCAGGCGGTCTCCCATCCAGGTACTAACCAGGCCCTACGCTGCTTAGCTTCCGAGATCAGACGAGATCGGGCGCATTCAGAGTGATGTGGCCGTAGGCTCTTCTCTTTGGAGCCCTCAATCTACTTCAATTGGTGCTTGGCAAGCTGGCCATTTGAGGCGAAAAAGAAGCCGAGCAAAAGACAAAAGCCTACAGCACCTGGTATTCCCAGGCGGTCTCCCATCCAGGCACTAACCAGGCCCTACGCTGCTTAGCTTTGGAGATCAGACGAGATCGGGCGCATTCAGAGTGATGTGGCCGTAGGCGCTTCTCTTTGGAGCCCTCAATCTACTTCAATTGGTGCTTGGCAAGCTGGCCATTTGAGGCGAAAAAGAAGCCGAGCAAAAGACAAAAGCCTACAGCACCTGGTATTCCCAGGCGGTCTCCCATCCAGGTACTAACCAGGCCCTACGCTGCTTAGCTTCCGAGATCGGGCGCATTCAGAGTGATGTGGCCGTAGGCGCTTCTCTTTGGAGCCCTCAATCTACTTCAATTGGTGCTTGGCAAGCTGGCCATTTGAGGCGAAAAAGAAGCCGAGCAAAAGACAAAAGCCTACAGCACCTGGTATTCCCAGGCGGTCTCCCATCCAGGTACTAACCAGGCCCTACGCTGCTTAGCTTCCGAGATCAGACGAGATCGGGCGCATTCAGAGTGATGTGGCCGTAGGCGCTTCTCTTTGGAGCCCTCAATCTACTTCAATTGGTGCTTGGCAAGCTGGCCATTTGAGGCGAAAAAGAAGCCGAGCAAAAGACAAAAGCCTACAGCACCTGGTATTCCCAGGCGGTCTCCCATCCAGGTACTAACCAGGCCCTACGCTGCTTAGCTTCCGAGATCAGACGAGATCGGGCGCATTCAGAGTGATGTGGCCGTAGGCGCTTCTCTTTGGAGCCCTCAATCTACTTCAATTGGTGCTTGGCAAGCTGGCCATTTGAGGCGAAAAAGAAGCCGAGCAAAAGACAAAAGCCTACAGCACCTGGTATTCCCAGGCGGTCTCCCATCCAGGTACTAACCAGGCCCTACGCTGCTTAGCTTCCGAGATCAGACGAGATCGGGCGCATTCAGAGTGATGTGGCCGTAGGCGCTTCTCTTTGGAGCCCTCAATCTACTTCAATTGGTGCTTGGCAAGCTGGCCATTTGAGGCGAAAAAGAAGCCGAGCAAAAGACAAAAGCCTACAGCACCTGGTATTCCCAGGCGGTCTCCCATCCAGGTACTAACCAGGCCCTACGCTGCTTAGCTTCCGAGATCAGACGAGATCGGGCGCATTCAGAGTGATGTGGCCGTAGGCGCTTCTCTTTGGAGCCCTCAATCTACTTCAATTGGTGCTTGGCAAGCTGGCCATTTGAGGCGAAAAAGAAGCCGAGCAAAAGACAAAAGCCTACAGCACCTGGTATTCCCAGGCGGTCTCCCATCCAGGTACTAACCAGGCCCTACGCTGCTTAGCTTCCGAGATCAGACGAGATCGGGCGCATTCAGAGTGATGTGGCTGTAGGCGCTTCTCTTTGGAGCCCTCAATCTACTTCAATTGGTGCTTGGCAAGCTGGCCATTTGAGGCGAAAAAGAAGCCGAGCAAAAGACAAAAGCCTACAGCACCTGGTATTCCCAGGCGGTCTCCCATCCAGGTACTAACCAGGCCCTACGCTGCTTAGCTTCCGAGATCAGACGAGATCGGGCGCATTCAGAGTGATGTGGCCGTAGGCGCTTCTCTTTGGAGCCCTCAATCTACTTCAATTGGTGCTTGGCAAGCTGGCCATTTGAGGCGAAAAAGAAGCCGAGCAAAAGACAAAAGCCTACAGCACCTGGTATTCCCAGGCGGTCTCCCATCCAGGTACTAACCAGGCCCTACGCTGCTTAGCTTCCGAGATCAGACGAGATCGGGCGCATTCAGAGTGATGTGGCCGTAGGCGCTTCTCTTTGGAGCCCTCAATCTACTTCAATTGGTGCTTGGCAAGCTGGCCATTTGAGGCGAAAAAGAAGCCGAGCAAAAGACAAAAGCCTACAGCACCTGGTATTCCCAGGCGGTCTCCCATCCAGGTACTAACCAGGCCCTACGCTGCTTAGCTTCCGAGATCAGACGAGATCGGGCGCATTCAGAGTGATGTGGCCGTAGGCGCTTCTCTTTGGAGCCCTCAATCTACTTCAATTGGTGCTTGGCAAGCTGGCCATTTGAGGCGAAAAAGAAGCCGAGCAAAAGACAAAAGCCTACAGCACCTGGTATTCCCAGGCGGTCTCCCATCCAGGTACTAACCAGGCCCTACGCTGCTTAGCTTCCGAGATCAGACGAGATCGGGCGCATTCAGAGTGATGTGGCCGTAGGCGCTTCTCTTTGGAGCCCTCAATCTACTTCAATTGGTGCTTGGCAAGCTGGCCATTTGAGGCGAAAAAGAAGCCGAGCAAAAGACAAAAGCCTACAGCACCTGGTATTCCCAGGCGGTCTCCCATCCAGGTACTAACCAGGCCCTACGCTGCTTAGCTTCCGAGATCAGACGAGATCGGGCGCATTCAGAGTGATGTGGCCGTAGGCGCTTCTCTTTGGAGCCCTCAATCTACTTCAATTGGTGCTTGGCAAGCTGGCCATTTGAGGCGAAAAAGAAGCCTAGCAAAAGACAAAAGCCTACAGCATCTGGTATTCCCAGGCGGTCTCCCATCCAGGTACTAACCAGGCCCTACGCTGCTTAGCTTCCGAGATCAGACGAGATCGGGCGCATTCAGAGTGATGTGGCCGTAGGCGCTTCTCTTTGGAGCCCTCAATCTACTTCAATTGGTGCTTGGCAAGCTGGCCATTTGAGGCGAAAAAGAAGCCGAGCAAAAGACAAAAGCCTACAGCACCTGGTATTCCCAGGCGGTCTCCCATCCAGGTACTAACCAGGCCCTACGCTGCTTAGCTTCCGAGATCAGACGAGATCGGGCGCATTCAGAGTGATGTGGCCGTAGGCGCTTCTCTTTGGAGCCCTCAATCTACTTCAATTGGTGCTTGGCAAGCTGGCCATTTGAGGCGAAAAAGAAGCCGAGCAAAAGACAAAAGCCTACAGCACCTGGTATTCCCAGGCGGTCTCCCATCCAGGTACTAACCAGGCCCTACGCTGCTTAGCTTCCGAGATCAGACGAGATCGGGCGCATTCAGAGTGATGTGGCCGTAGGCGCTTCTCTTTGGAGCCCTCAATCTACTTCAATTGGTGCTTGGCAAGCTGGCCATTTGAGGCGAAAAAGAAGCCGAGCAAAAGACAAAAGCCTACAGCACCTGGTATTCCCAGGCGGTCTCCCATCCAGGTACTAACCAGGCCCTACGCTGCTTAGCTTCCGAGATCAGACGAGATCGGGCGCATTCAGAGTGATGTGGCCGTAGGCCCTTCTCTTTGGAGCCCTCAATCTACTTCAATTGGTGCTTGGCAAGCTGGCCATTTGAGGCGAAAAAGAAGCCGAGCAAAAGACAAAAGCCTACAGCACCTGGTATTCCCAGGCGGTCTCCCATCCAGGTACTAACCAGGCCCTACGCTGCTTAGCTTCCGAGATCAGACGAGATCGGGCGCATTCAGAGTGATGTGGCCGTAGGCGCTTCTCTTTGGAGCCCTCAATCTACTTCAATTGGTGCTTGGCAAGCTGGCCATTTGAGGCGAAAAAGAAGCCGAGCAAAAGACAAAAGCCTACAGCACCTGGTATTCCCAGGCGGTCTCCCATCCAGGTACTAACCAGGCCCTACGCTGCTTAGCTTCCGAGATCAGACGAGATCGGGCGCATTCAGAGTGATGTGGCCGTAGGCGCTTCTCTTTGGAGCCCTCAATCTACTTCAATTGGTGCTTGGCAAGCTGGCCATTTGAGGCGAAAAAGAAGCCGAGCAAAAGACAAAAGCCTACAGCACCTGGTATTCCCAGGCGGTCTCCCATCCAGGTACTAACCAGGCCCTACGCTGCTTAGCTTCCGAGATCAGACGAGATCGGGCGCATTCAGAGTGATGTGGCCGTAGGCGCTTCTCTTTGGAGCCCTCAATCTACTTCAATTGGTGCTTGGCAAGCTGGCCATTTGAGGCGAAAAAGAAGCCGAGCAAAAGACAAAAGCCTACAGCACCTGGTATTCCCAGGCGGTCTCCCATCCAGGTACTAACCAGGCCCTACGCTGCTTAGCTTCCGAGATCAGACGAGATCGGGCGCATTCAGAGTGATGTGGCCGTAGGCGCTTCTCTTTGGAGCCCTCAATCTACTTCAATTGGTGCTTGGCAAGCTGGCCATTTGAGGCGAAAAAGAAGCCGAGCAAAAGACAAAAGCCTACAGCACCTGGTATTCCCAGGCGGTCTCCCATCCAGGTACTAACCAGGCCCTACGCTGCTTAGCTTCCGAGATCAGACGAGATCGGGCGCATTCAGAGTGATGTGGCCGTAGGCGCTTCTCTTTGGAGCCCTCAATCTACTTCAATTGGTGCTTGGCAAGCTGGCCATTTGAGGCGAAAAAGAAGCCGAGCAAAAGACAAAAGCCTACAGCACCTGGTATTCCCAGGCGGTCTCCCATCCAGGTACTAACCAGGCCCTACGCTGCTTAGCTTCCGAGATCAGACGAGATCGGGCGCATTCAGAGTGATGTGGCCGTAGGCGCTTCTCTTTGGAGCCCTCAATCTACTTCAATTGGTGCTTGGCAAGCTGGCCATTTGAGGCGAAAAAGAAGCCGAGCAAAAGACAAAAGCCTACAGCACCTGGTATTCCCAGGCGGTCTCCCATCCAGGTACTAACCAGGCCCTACGCTGCTTAGCTTCCGAGATCAGACGAGATCGGGCGCATTCAGAGTGATGTGGCCGTAGGCGCTTCTCTTTATAGCCCTCAATCTACTTCAATTGGTGCTTGGCAAGCTGGCCATTTGAGGCGAAAAAGAAGCCGAGCAAAAGACAAAAGCCTACAGCACCTGGTATTCCCAGGCGGTCTCCCATCCAGGTACTAACCAGGCCCTACGCTGCTTAGCTTCCGAGATCAGATGAGATCGGGTGCATTCAGAGTGATGTGGCCGTAGGCGCTTCCCTTTGGAGCCCTCAATCTACTTCAATTGGTGCTTGGCAAGCTGGCCATTTGAGGCGAAAAAGAAGCCGAGCAAAAGACAAAAGCCTACAGCACCTGCTATTCCCAGGCGGTCTCCCATCCAGGTACTAACTAGGCCCTACGCTGCTTAGCTTCCGAGATCAGACGAGATCGGGCGCATTCAGAGTGATGTGGCCGTAGGTGCTTCTCTTTGGAGCCCTCAATCTACTTCAATTGGTGCTTGGCAAGCTGGCCATTTGAGGCGAAAAAGAAGCCGAGCAAAAGACAAAAGCCTACAGCACCTGGTATTCCCAGGCGGTCTCCCATCCAGGTACTAACCAGGCCCTACGCTGCTTAGCATCCGAGATCAGACGAGATCGGGCGCATTCAGAGTGATGTGGCCGTAGGCGCTTCTCTTTGGAGCCCTCAATCTACTTCAATTGGTGCTTGGCAAGCTGGCCATTTGAGGCGAAAAAGAAGCCGAGCAAAAGACAAAAGCCTACAGCACCTGGTATTCCCAGGCGGTCTCCCATCCAGGTACTAACCAGGCCCTACGCTGCTTAGCTTCCGAGATCAGACGAGATCGGGCGCATTCAGAGTGATGTGGCCGTAGGCGCTTCTCTTTGGAGCCCTCAATCTACTTCAATTGGTGCTTGGCAAGCTGGCCATTTGAGGCGAAAAAGAAGCCGAGCAAAAGACAAAAGCCTACAGCACCTGGTATTCCCAGGCGGTCTCCCATCCAGGTACTAACCAGGCCCTACGCTGCTTAGCTTCCGAGATCAGACGAGATCGGGCGCATTCAGAGTGATGTGGCCGTAGGCGCTTCTCTTTGGAGCCCTCAATCTACTTCAATTGGTGCTTGGCAAGCTGGCCATTTGAGGCGAAAAAGAAGCCGAGCAAAAGACAAAAGCCTACAGCACCTGGTATTCCCAGGCGGTCTCCCATCCAGGTACTAACCAGGCCCTACGCTGCTCAGCTTCCGAGATCAGACGAGATCGGGCGCATTCAGAGTGATGTGGCCGTAGGCGCTTCTCTTTGGAGCCCTCAATCTACTTCAATTGGTGCTTGGCAAGCTGGCCATTTGAGGCGAAAAAGAAGCCGAGCAAAAGACAAAAGCCTACAGCACCTGGTATTCCCAGGCGGTCTCCCATCCAGGTACTAACCAGGCCCTACGCTGCTCAGCTTCCGAGATCAGACGAGATCGGGCGCATTCAGAGTGATGTGGCCGTAGGCGCTTCTCTTTGGAGCCCTCAATCTACTTCAATTGGTGCTTGGCAAGCTGGCCATTTGAGGCGAAAAAGAAGCCGAGCAAAAGACAAAAGCCTACAGCACCTGGTATTCCCAGGCGGTCTCCCATCCAGGTACTAACCAGGCCCTACGCTGCTCAGCTTCCGAGATCAGACGAGATCGGGCGCATTCAGAGTGATGTGGCCGTAGGCGCTTTTCTTTGGAGCCCTCAATCTACTTCAATTGGTGCTTGGCAAGCTGGCCATTTGAGGCGAAAAAGAAGCCGAGCAAAAGACAAAAGCCTACAGCACCTGGTATTCCCAGGCGGTCTCCCATCCAGGTACTAACCAGGCCCTACGCTGCTTAGCTTCCGAGATCAGACGAGATCGGGCGCATTCAGAGTGATGTGGCCGTAGGTGCTTCTCTTTGGAGCCCTCAATCTACTTCAATTGGTGCTTGGCAAGCTGGCCATTTGAGGCGAAAAAGAAGCCGAGCAAAAGACAAAAGCCTACAGCACCTGGTATTCCCAGGCGGTCTCCCATCCAGGTACTAACCAGGCCCTACGCTGCTTAGCTTCCGAGATCAGACGAGATCGGGCGCATTCAGAGTGATGTGGCCGTAGGCGCTTCTCTTTGGAGCCCTCAATCTACTTCAATTGGTGCTTGGCAAGCTGGCCATTTGAGGCGAAAAAGAAGCCGAGCAAAAGACAAAAGCCTACAGCACCTGGTATTCCCAGGCGGTCTCCCATCCAGGTACTAACCAGGCCCTACGCTGCTTAGCTTCCGAGATCAGACGAGATCGGGCGCATTCAGAGTGATGTGGCCGTAGGCGCTTCTCTTTGGAGCCCTCAATCTACTTCAATTGGTGCTTGGCAAGCTGGCCATTTGAGGCGAAAAAGAAGCCGAGCAAAAGACAAAAGCCTACAGCACCTGGTATTCCCAGGCGGTCTCCCATCCAGGTACTAACCAGGCCCTACGCTGCTTAGCTTCCGAGATCAGACGAGATCGGGCGCATTCAGAGTGATGTGGCCGTAGGCGCTTCTCTTTGGAGCCCTCAATCTACTTCAATTGGTGCTTGGCAAGCTGGCCATTTGAGGCGAAAAAGAAGCCGAGCAAAAGACAAAAGCCTACAGCACCTGGTATTCCCAGGCGGTCTCCCATCCAGGTACTAACCAGACCCTACGCTGCTCAGCTTCCGAGATCAGACGAGATAGGGCGCATTCAGAGTGATGTGGCCGTAGGCGCTTCTCTTTGGAGCCCTCAATCTACTTCAATTGGTGCTTGGCAAGCTGGCCATTTGAGGCGAAAAAGAAGCCGAGCAAAAGACAAAAGCCTACAGCACCTGGTATTCCCAGGCGGTCTCCCATCCAGGTACTAACCAGGCCCTACGCTGCTTAGCTTCCGAGATCAGACGAGATCGGGCGCATTCAGAGTGATGTGGCCGTAGGCGCTTCTCTTTGGAGCCCTCAATCTACTTCAATTGGTGCTTGGCAAGCTGGCCATTTGAGGCGAAAAAGAAGCCGAGCAAAAGACAAAAGCCTACAGCACCTGGTATTCCCAGGCGGTCTCCCATCCAGGTACTAACCAGGCCCTACGCTGCTTAGCTTCCGAGATCAGACGAGATCGGGCGCATTCAGAGTGATGTGGCCGTAGGCGCTTCTCTTTGGAGCCCTCAATCTACTTCAATTGGTGCTTGGCAAGCTGGCCATTTGAGGCGAAAAAGAAGCCGAGCAAAAGACAAAAGCCTACAGCACCTGGTATTCCCAGGCGGTCTCCCATCCAGGTACTAACCAGGCCCTACGCTGCTTAGCTTCCGAGATCAGACGAGATCGGGCGCATTCAGAGTGATGTGGCCGTAGGCGCTTCTCTTTGGAGCCCTCAATCTACTTCAATTGGTGCTTGGCAAGCTGGCCATTTGAGGCGAAAAAGAAGCCGAGCAAAAGACAAAAGCCTACAGCACCTGGTATTCCCAGGCGGTCTCCCATCCAGGTACTAACCAGGCCCTACGCTGCTTAGCTTCCGAGAACAGACGAGATCGGGCGCATTCAGAGTGATGTGGCCGTAGGCGCTTCTCTTTGGAGCCCTCAATCTACTTCAATTGGTGCTTGGCAAGCTGGCCATTTGAGGCGAAAAAGAAGCCGAGCAAAAGACAAAAGCCTACAGCACCTGGTATTCCCAGGCGGTCTCCCATCCAGGTACTAACCAGGCCCTACGCTGCTTAGCTTCCGAGATCAGACGAGATCGGGCGCATTCAGAGTGATGTGGCCGTAGGCGCTTCTCTTTGGAGCCCTCAATCTACTTCAATTGGTGCTTGGCAAGCTGGCCATTTGAGGCGAAAAAGAAGCCGAGCAAAAGACAAAAGCCTACAGCACCTGGTATTCCCAGGCGGTCTCCCATCCAGGTACTAACCAGGCCCTACGCTGCTTAGCTTCCGAGATCAGACGAGATCGGGCGCATTCAGAGTGATGTGGCCGTAGGCCCTTCTCTTTGGAGCCCTCAATCTACTTCAATTGGTGCTTGGCAAGCTGGCCATTTGAGGCGAAAAAGAAGCCGAGCAAAAGACAAAAGCCTACAGCACCTGGTATTCCCAGGCGGTCTCCCATCCAGGTACTAACCAGGCCCTACGCTGCTTAGCTTCCGAGATCAGACGAGATCGGGCGCATTCAGAGTGATGTGGCCGTAGGCGCTTCTCTTTGGAGCCCTCAATCTACTTCAATTGGTGCTTGGCAAGCTGGCCATTTGAGGCGAAAAAGAAGCCGAGCAAAAGACAAAAGCCTACAGCACCTGGTATTCCCAGGCGGTCTCCCATCCAGGTACTAACCAGGCCCTACGCTGCTTAGCTTCCGAGATCAGACGAGATCGGGCGCATTCAGAGTGATGTGGCCGTAGGCGCTTCTCTTTGGAGCCCTCAATCTACTTCAATTGGTGCTTGGCAAGCTGGCCATTTGAGGCGAAAAAGAAGCCGAGCAAAAGACAAAAGCCTACAGCACCTGGTATTCCCAGGCGGTCTCCCATCCAGGTACTAACCAGGCCCTACGCTGCTTAGCTTCCGAGATCAGACGAGATCGGGCGCATTCAGAGTGATGTGGCCGTAGGCGCTTCTCTTTGGAGCCCTCAATCTACTTCAATTGGTGCTTGGCAAGCTGGCCATTTGAGGCGAAAAAGAAGCCGAGCAAAAGACAAAAGCCTACAGCACCTGGTATTCCCAGGCGGTCTCCCATCCAGGTACTAACCAGGCCCTACGCTGCTTAGCTTCCGAGATCAGACGAGATCGGGCGCATTCAGAGTGATGTGGCCGTAGGCGCTTCTCTTTGGAGCCCTCAATCTACTTCAATTGGTGCTTGGCAAGCTGGCCATTTGAGGCGAAAAAGAAGCCGAGCAAAAGACAAAAGCCTACAGCACCTGGTATTCCCAGGCGGTCTCCCATCCAGGTACTAACCAGGCCCTACGCTGCTTAGCTTCTGAGATCAGACGAGATCGGGCGCATTCAGAGTGATGTGGCCGTAGGCGCTTCTCTTTGGAGCCCTCAATCTACTTCAATTGGTGCTTGGCAAGCTGGCCATTTGAGGCGAAAAAGAAGCCGAGCAAAAGACAAAAGCCTACAGCACCTGGTATTCCCAGGCGGTCTCCCATCCAGGTACTAACCAGGCCCTACGCTGCTTAGCTTCCGAGATCAGACGAGATCGGGCGCATTCAGAGTGATGTGGCCATAGGCGCTTCTCTTTGGAGCCCTCAATCTACTTCAATTGGTGCTTGGCAAGCTGGCCATTTGAGGCGAAAAAGAAGCCGAGCAAAAGACAAAAGCCTACAGCACCTGGTATTCCCAGGCGGTCTCCCATCCAGGTACTAACCAGGCCCTACGCTGCTTAGCTTCCGAGATCAGACGAGATCGGGCGCATTCAGAGTGATGTGGCCGTAGGCGCTTCTCTTTGGAGCCCTCAATCTACTTCAATTGGTGCTTGGCAAGCTGGCCATTTGAGGCGAAAAAGAAGCCGAGCAAAAGACAAAAGCCTACAGCACCTGGTATTCCCAGGCGGTCTCCCATCCAGGTACTAACCAGGCCCTACGCTGCTTAGCTTCCGAGATCAGACGAGATCGGGCGCATTCAGAGTGATGTGGCCGTAGGCGCTTCTCTTTGGAGCCCTCAATCTACTTCAATTGGTGCTTGGCAAGCTGGCCATTTGAGGCGAAAAAGAAGCCGAGCAAAAGACAAAAGCCTACAGCACCTGGTATTCCCAGGCGGTCTCCCATCCAGGTACTAACCAGGCCCTACGCTGCTTAGCTTCCGAGATCAGACGAGATCGGGCGCATTCAGAGTGATGTGGCCGTAGGCGCTTCTCTTTGGAGCCCTCAATCTACTTCAATTGGTGCTTGGCAAGCTGGCCATTTGAGGCGAAAAAGAAGCCGAGCAAAAGACAAAAGCCTACAGCACCTGGTATTCCCAGGCGGTCTCCCATCCAGGTACTAACCAGGCCCTACGCTGCTTAGCTTCCGAGATCAGACGAGATTGGGCGCATTCAGAGTGATGTGGCCGTAGGCGCTTCTCTTTGGAGCCCTCAATCTACTTCAATTGGTGCTTGGCAAGCTGGCCATTTGAGGCGAAAAAGAAGCCGAGCAAAAGACAAAAGCCTACAGCACCTGGTATTCCCAGGCGGTCTCCCATCCAGGTACTAACCAGGCCCTACGCTGCTTAGCTTCCGAGATCAGACGAGATCGGGCGCATTCAGAGTGATGTGGCCGTAGGCGCTTCTCTTTGGAGCCCTCAATCTACTTCAATTGGTGCTTGGCAAGCTGGCCATTTGAGGCGAAAAAGAAGCCGAGCAAAAGACAAAAGCCTACAGCACCTGGTATTCCCAGGCGGTCTCCCATCCAGGTACTAACCAGGCCCTACGCTGCTTAGCTTCTGAGATCAGACGAGATCGGGCGCATTCAGAGTGATGTGGCCGTAGGCGCTTCTCTTTGGAGCCCTCAATCTACTTCAATTGGTGCTTGGCAAGCTGGCCATTTGAGGCGAAAAAGAAGCCGAGCAAAAGACAAAAGCCTACAGCACCTGGTATTCCCAGGCGGTCTCCCATCCAGGTACTAACCAGGCCCTACGCTGCTTAGCTTCCGAGATCAGACGAGATCGGGCGCATTCAGAGTGATGTGGCCATAGGCGCTTCTCTTTGGAGCCCTCAATCTACTTCAATTGGTGCTTGGCAAGCTGGCCATTTGAGGCGAAAAAGAAGCCGAGCAAAAGACAAAAGCCTACAGCACCTGGTATTCCCAGGCGGTCTCCCATCCAGGTACTAACCAGGCCCTACGCTGCTTAGCTTCCGAGATCAGACGAGATCGGGCGCATTCAGAGTGATGTGGCCGTAGGCGCTTCTCTTTGGAGCCCTCAATCTACTTCAATTGGTGCATGGCAAGCTGGCCATTTGAGGCGAAAAAGAAGCCGAGCAAAAGACAAAAGCCTACAGCACCTGGTATTCCCAGGCGGTCTCCCATCCAGGTACTAACCAGGCCCTACGCTGCTTAGCTTCCGAGATCAGACGAGATCGGGCGCATTCAGAGTGATGTGGCCGTAGGCGCTTCTCTTTGGAGCCCTCAATCTACTTCAATTGGTGCTTGGCAAGCTGGCCATTTGAGGCGAAAAAGAAGCCGAGCAAAAGACAAAAGCCTACAGCACCTGGTATTCCCAGGCGGTCTCCCATCCAGGTACTAACCAGGCCCTACGCTGCTTAGCTTCCGAGATCAGACGAGATCGGGCGCATTCAGAGTGATGTGGCCGTAGGCGCTTCTCTTTGGAGCCCTCAATCTACTTCAATTGGTGCTTGGCAAGCTGGCCATTTGAGGCGAAAAAGAAGCCGAGCAAAAGACAAAAGCCTACAGCACCTGGTATTCCCAGGCGGTCTCCCATCCAGGTACTAACCAGGCCCTACGCTGCTTAGCTTCCGAGATCAGACGAGATCGGGCGCATTCAGAGTGATGTGGCCGTAGGCGCTTCTCTTTGGAGCCCTCAATCTACTTCAATTGGTGCTTGGCAAGCTGGCCATTTGAGGCGAAAAAGAAGCCGAGCAAAAGACAAAAGCCTACAGCACCTGGTATTCCCAGGCGGTCTCCCATCCAGGTACTAACCAGGCCCTACGCTGCTTAGCTTCCGAGATCAGATGAGATCGGGCGCATTCAGAGTGATGTGGCCGTAGGCGCTTCTCTTTGGAGCCCTCAATCTACTTCAATTGGTGCTTGGCAAGCTGGCCATTTGAGGCGAAAAAGAAGCCGAGCAAAAGACAAAAGCCTACAGCACCTGGTATTCCCAGGCGGTCTCCCATCCAGGTACTAACCAGGCCCTACGCTGCTTAGCTTCCGAAATCAGACGAGATCGGGCGCATTCAGAGTGATGTGGCCGTAGGCGCTTCTCTTTGGAGCCCTCAATCTACTTCAATTGGTGCTTGGCAAGCTGGCCATTTGAGGCGAAAAAGAAGCCGAGCAAAAGACAAAAGCCTACAGCACCTGGTATTCCCAGGCGGTCTCCCATCCAGGTACTAACCAGGCCCTACGCTGCTTAGCTTCCGAGATCAGACGAGATCGGGCGCATTCAGAGTGATGTGGCCGTAGGCGCTTCTCTTTGGAGCCCTCAATCTACTTCAATTGGTGCTTGGCAAGCTGGCCATTTGAGGCGAAAAAGAAGCCGAGCAAAAGACAAAAGCCTACAGCACCTGGTATTCCCAGGCGGTCTCCCATCCAGGTACTAACCAGGCCCTACGCTGCTTAGCTTCCGAGATCAGACGAGATCGGGCGCATTCAGAGTGATGTGGCCGTAGGCGCTTCTCTTTGGAGCCCTCAATCTACTTCAATTGGTGCTTGGCAAGCTGGCCATTTGAGGCGAAAAAGAAGCCGAGCAAAAGACAAAAGCCTACAGCACCTGGTATTCCCAGGCGGTCTCCCATCCAGGTACTAACCAGGCCCTACGCTGCTTAGCTTCCGAGATCAGACGAGATCGGGCGCATTCAGAGTGATGTGGCCGTAGGCGCTTCTCTTTGGAGCCCTCAATCTACTTCAATTGGTGCTTGGCAAGCTGGCCATTTGAGGCGAAAAAGAAGCCGAGCAAAAGACAAAAGCCTACAGCACCTGGTATTCCCAGGCGGTCTCCCATCCAGGTACTAACCAGGCCCTACGCTGCTTAGCTTCCGAGATCAGACGAGATCGGGCGCATTCAGAGTGATGTGGCCGTAGGCGCTTCTCTTTGGAGCCCTCAATCTACTTCAATTGGTGCTTGGCAAGCTGGCCATTTGAGGCGAAAAAGAAGCCGAGCAAAAGACAAAAGCCTACAGCACCTGGTATTCCCAGGCGGTCTCCCATCCAGGTACTAACCAGGCCCTACGCTGCTCAGCTTCCGAGATCAGACGAGATCGGGCGCATTCAGAGTGATGTGGCCGTAGGCGCTTCTCTTTGGAGCCCTCAATCTACTTCAATTGGTGCTTGGCAAGCTGGCCATTTGAGGCGAAAAAGAAGCCGAGCAAAAGACAAAAGCCTACAGCACCTGGTATTCCCAGGCGGTCTCCCATCCAGGTACTAACCAGGCCCTACGCTGCTTAGCTTCCGAGATCAGACGAGATCGGGCGCATTCAGAGTGATGTGGCCGTAGGCGCTTCTCTTTGGAGCCCTCAATCTACTTCAATTGGTGCTTGGCAAGCTGGCCATTTGAGGCGAAAAAGAAGCCGAGCAAAAGACAAAAGCCTACAGCACCTGGTATTCCCAGGCGGTCTCCCATCCAGGTACTAACCAGGCCCTACGCTGCTTAGCTTCCGAGATCAGACGAGATCGGGCGCATTCAGAGTGATGTGGCCGTAGGCGCTTCTCTTTGGAGCCCTCAATCTACTTCAATTGGTGCTTGGCAAGCTGGCCATTTGAGGCGAAAAAGAAGCCGAGCAAAAGACAAAAGCCTACAGCACCTGGTATTCCCAGGCGGTCTCCCATCCAGGTACTAACCAGGCCCTACGCTGCTTAGCTTCCGAGATCAGACGAGATCGGGCGCATTCAGAGTGATGTGGCCGTAGGCGCTTCTCTTTGGAGCCCTCAATCTACTTCAATTGGTGCTTGGCAAGCTGGCCATTTGAGGTGAAAAAGAAGCCGAGCAAAAGACAAAAGCCTACAGCACCTGGTATTCCCAGGCGGTCTCCCATCCAGGTACTAACCAGGCCCTACGCTGCTTAGCTTCCGAGATCAGACGAGATCGGGCGCATTCAGAGTGATGTGGCCGTAGGCGCTTCTCTTTGGAGCCCTCAATCTACTTCAATTGGTGCTTGGCAAGCTGGCCATTTGAGGCGAAAAAGAAGCCGAGCAAAAGACAAAAGCCTACAGCACCTGGTATTCCCAGGCGGTCTCCCATCCAGGTACTAACCAGGCCCTACGCTGCTTAGCTTCCGAGATCAGACGAGATCGGGCGCATTCAGAGTGATGTGGCCGTAGGCGCTTCTCTTTGGAGCCCTCAATCTACTTCAATTGGTGCTTGGCAAGCTGGCCATTTGAGGCGAAAAAGAAGCCGAGCAAAAGACAAAAGCCTACAGCACCTGGTATTCCCAGGCGGTCTCCCATCCAGGTACTAACCAGGCCCTACGCTGCTTAGCTTCCGAGATCAGACGAGATCGGGCGCATTCAGAGTGATGTGGCCGTAGGCGCTTCTCTTTGGAGCCCTCAATCTACTTCAATTGGTGCTTGGCAAGCTGGCCATTTGAGGCGAAAAAGAAGCCGAGCAAAAGACAAAAGCCTACAGCACCTGGTATTCCCAGGCGGTCTCCCATCCAGGTACTAACCAGGCCCTACGCTGCTCAGCTTCCGAGATCAGATGAGATCGGGCGCATTCAGAGTGATGTGGCCGTAGGCGCTTCTCTTTGGAGCCCTCAATCTACTTCAATTGGTGCTTGGCAAGCTGGCCATTTGAGGCGAAAAAGAAGCCGAGCAAAAGACAAAAGCCTACAGCACCTGGTATTCCCAGGCGGTCTCCCATCCAGGTACTAACCAGGCCCTACGCTGCTTAGCTTCCGAGATCAGACGAGATCGGGCGCATTCAGAGTGATGTGGCCGTAGGCGCTTCTCTTTGGAGCCCTCAATCTACTTCAATTGGTGCTTGGCAAGCTGGCCATTTGAGGCGAAAAAGAAGCCGAGCAAAAGACAAAAGCCTACAGCACCTGGTATTCCCAGGCGGTCTCCCATCCAGGTACTAACCAGGCCCTACGCTGCTTAGCTTCCGAGATCAGACGAGATCGGGCGCATTCAGAGTGATGTGGCCGTAGGCGCTTCTCTTTGGAGCCCTCAATCTACTTCAATTGGTGCTTGGCAAGCTGGCCATTTGAGGCGAAAAAGAAGCCGAGCAAAAGACAAAAGCCTACAGCACCTGGTATTCCCAGGCGGTCTCCCATCCAGGTACTAACCAGGCCCTACGCTGCTTAGCTTCCGAGATCAGACGAGATCGGGCGCATTCAGAGTGATGTGGCCGTAGGCGCTTCTCTTTGGAGCCCTCAATCTACTTCAATTGGTGCTTGGCAAGCTGGCCATTTGAGGCGAAAAAGAAGCCGAGCAAAAGACAAAAGCCTACAGCACCTGGTATTCCCAGGCGGTCTCCCATCCAGGTACTAACCAGGTCCTACGCTGCTCAGCTTCCGAGATCAGACGAGATCGGGCGCATTCAGAGTGATGTGGCCGTAGGCGCTTCTCTTTGGAGCCCTCAATCTACTTCAATTGGTGCTTGGCAAGCTGGCCATTTGAGGCGAAAAAGAAGCCGAGCAAAAGACAAAAGCCTACAGCACCTGGTATTCCCAGGCGGTCTCCCATCCAGGTACTAACCAGGCCCTACGCTGCTTAGCTTCCGAGATCAGACGAGATCGGGCGCATTCAGAGTGATGTGGCTGTAGGCGCTTCTCTTTGGAGCCCTCAATCTACTTCAATTGGTGCTTGGCAAGCTGGCCATTTGAGGCGAAAAAGAAGCCGAGCAAAAGACAAAAGCCTACAGCACCTGGTATTCCCAGGCGGTCTCCCATCCAGGTACTAACCAGGCCCTACGCTGCTTAGCTTCCGAGATCAGACGAGATCGGGCGCATTCAGAGTGATGTGGCCGTAGGCGCTTCTCTTTGGAGCCCTCAATCTACTTCAATTGGTGCTTGGCAAGCTGGCCATTTGAGGCGAAAAAGAAGCCGAGCAAAAGACAAAAGCCTACAGCACCTGGTATTCCCAGGCGGTCTCCCATCCAGGTACTAACCAGGCCCTACGCTGCTTAGCTTCCGAGATCAGACGAGATCGGGCGCATTCAGAGTGATGTGGCCGTAGGCGCTTCTCTTTGGAGCCCTCAATCTACTTCAATTGGTGCTTGGCAAGCTGGCCATTTGAGGCGAAAAAGAAGCCGAGCAAAAGACAAAAGCCTACAGCACCTGGTATTCCCAGGCGGTCTCCCATCCAAGTACTAACCAGGCCCTACGCTGCTTAGCTTCCGAGATCAGACGAGATCGGGCGCATTCAGAGTGATGTGGCCGTAGGCGCTTCTCTTTGGAGCCCTCAATCTACTTCAATTGGTGCTTGGCAAGCTGGCCATTTGAGGCGAAAAAGAAGCCGAGCAAAAGACAAAAGCCTACAGCACCTGGTATTCCCAGGCGGTCTCCCATCCAGGTACTAACCAGGCCCTACGCTGCTTAGCTTCCGAGATCAGACGAGATCGGGCGCATTCAGAGTGATGTGGCCGTAGGCGCTTCTCTTTGGAGCCCTCAATCTACTTCAATTGGTGCTTGGCAAGCTGGCCATTTGAGGCGAAAAAGAAGCCGAGCAAAAGACAAAAGCCTACAGCACCTGGTATTCCCAGGCGGTCTCCCATCCAGGTACTAACCAGGCCCTACGCTGCTTAGCTTCCGAGATCAGACGAGATCGGGCGCATTCAGAGTGATGTGGCCGTAGGCGCTTCTCTTTGGAGCCCTCAATCTACTTCAATTGGTGCTTGGCAAGCTGGCCATTTGAGGCGAAAAAGAAGCCGAGCAAAAGACAAAAGCCTACAGCACCTGGTATTCCCAGGCGGTCTCCCATCCAGGTACTAACCAGGCCCTACGCTGCTTAGCTTCCGAGATCAGATGAGATCGGGCGCATTCAGAGTGATGTGGCCGTAGGCGCTTCTCTTTGGAGCCCTCAATCTACTTCAATTGGTGCTTGGCAAGCTGGCCATTTGAGGCGAAAAAGAAGCCGAGCAAAAGACAAAAGCCTACAGCACCTGGTATTCCCAGGCGGTCTCCCATCCAGGTACTAACCAGGCCCTACGCTGCTTAGCTTCCGAGATCAGACGAGATCGGGCGCATTCAGAGTGATGTGGCCGTAGGCGCTTCTCTTTGGAGCCCTCAATCTACTTCAATTGGTGCTTGGCAAGCTGGCCATTTGAGGCGAAAAAGAAGCCGAGCAAAAGACAAAAGCCTACAGCACCTGGTATTCCCAGGCGGTCTCCCATCCAGGTACTAACCAGGCCCTACGCTGCTTAGCTTCCGAGATCAGACGAGATCGGGCGCATTCAGAGTGATGTGGCCGTAGGCGCTTCTCTTTGGAGCCCTCAATCTACTTCAATTGGTGCTTGGCAAGCTGGCCATTTGAGGCGAAAAAGAAGCCGAGCAAAAGACCAAAGCCTACAGCACCTGGTATTCCCAGGCGGTCTCCCATCCAGGTACTAACCAGGCCCTACGCTGCTTAGCTTCCGAGATCAGACGAGATCGGGCGCATTCAGAGTGATGTGGCCGTAGGCGCTTCTCTTCGGAGCCCTCAATCTACTTCAATTGGTGCTTGGCAAGCTGGCCATTTGAGGCGAAAAAG
Source organism: Staurois parvus (assembly GCF_062004578.1). Lineage (NCBI taxonomy): Eukaryota > Metazoa > Chordata > Amphibia > Anura > Ranidae > Staurois > Staurois parvus. Next base: position 65,356 of record NW_028320424.1, on the reverse strand, counting down.
AAGCCGAGCAAAAGACAAAAGCCTACAGCACCTGGTATTCCCAGGCGGTCTCCCATCCAGGTACTAACCAGGCCCTACGTTGCTTAGCTTCCGAGATCAGACGAGATCGGGCGCATTCAGAGTGATGTGGCCGTAGGCGCTTCTCTTCGGAGCCCTCAATCTACTTCAATTGGTGCTTGGCAAGCTGGCCATTTGAGGCGAAAAAGAAGCCGAGCAAAAGACAAAAGCCTACAGCACCTGGTATTCCCAGGCGGTCTCCCATCCAGGTACTAACCAGGCCCTACGCTGCTTAGCTTCCGAGATCAGACGAGATCGGGCGCATTCAGAGTGATGTGGCCGTAGGCGCTTCTCTTCGGAGCCCTCAATCTACTTCAATTGGTGCTTGGCAAGCTGGCCATTTGAGGCGAAAAAGAAGCCGAGCAAAAGACAAAAGCCTACAGCACCTGGTATTCCCAGGCGGTCTCCCATCCAGGTACTAACCAGGCCCTACGCTGCTTAGCTTCCGAGATCAGACGAGATCGGGCGCATTCAGAGTGATGTGGCCGTAGGCGCTTCTCTTTGGAGCCCTCAATCTACTTCAATTGGTGCTTGGCAAGCTGGCCATTTGAGGCGAAAAAGAAGCCGAGCAAAAGACAAAAGCCTACAGCACCTGGTATTCCCAGGCGGTCTCCCATCCAGGTACTAACCAGGCCCTACGCTGCTTAGCTTCCGAGATCGGGCGCATTCAGAGTGATGTGGCCGTAGGCGCTTCTCTTTGGAGCCCTCAATCTACTTCAATTGGTGCTTGGCAAGCTGGCCATTTGAGGCGAAAAAGAAGCCGAGCAAAAGACAAAAGCCTACAGCACCTGGTATTCCCAGGCGGTCTCCCATCCAGGTACTAACCAGGCCCTACGCTGCTTAGCTTCCGAGATCAGACGAAATCGGGCGCATTCAGAGTGATGTGGCCGTAGGCGCTTCTCTTTGGAGCCCTCAATCTACTTCAATTGGTGCTTGGCAAGCTGGCCATTTGAGGCGAAAAAGAAGCCGAGCAAAAGACAAAAGCCTACAGCACCTGGTATTCCCAGGCGGTCTCCCATCCAGGTACTAACCAGGCCCTACGCTGCTTAGCTTCCGAGATCAGACGAGATCGGGCGCATTCAGAGTGATGTGGCCGTAGGCGCTTCTCTTTGGAGCCCTCAATCTACTTCAATTGGTGCTTGGCAAGCTGGCCATTTGAGGCGAAAAAGAAGCCGAGCAAAAGACAAAAGCCTACAGCACCTGGTATTCCCAGGCGGTCTCCCATCCAGGCACTAACCAGGCCCTACGCTGCTTAGCTTCCGAGATCAGACGAGATCGGGCGCATTCAGAGTGATGTGGCCGTAGGCGCTTCTCTTTGGAGCCCTCAATCTACTTCAATTGGTGCTTGGCAAGCTGGCCATTTGAGGCGAAAAAGAAGCCGAGCAAAAGACAAAAGCCTACAGCACCTGGTATTCCCAGGCGGTCTCCCATCCAGGCACTAACCAGGCCCTACGCTGCTTAGCTTCCGAGATCAGACGAGATCGGGCGCATTCAGAGTGATGTGGCCGTAGGCGCTTCTCTTTGGAGCCCTCAATCTACTTCAATTGGTGCTTGGCAAGCTGGCCATTTGAGGCGAAAAAGAAGCCGAGCAAAAGACAAAAGCCTACAGCACCTGGTATTCCCAGGCGGTCTTCCATCCAGGCACTAACCAGGCCCTACGCTGCTTAGCTTCCGAGATCAGACGAGATCGGGCGCATTCAGAGTGATGTGGCCGTAGGCGCTTCTCTTTGGAGCCCTCAATCTACTTCAATTGGTGCTTGGCAAGCTGGCCATTTGAGGCGAAAAAGAAGCCGAGCAAAAGACAAAAGCCTACAGCACCTGGTATTCCCAGGCGGTCTCCCATCCAGGTACTAACCAGGCCCTACGCTGCTTAGCTTCCGAGATCAGACGAGATCGGGCGCATTCAGAGTGATGTGGCCGTAGGCGCTTCTCTTTGGAGCCCTCAATCTACTTCAATTGGTGCTTGGCAAGCTGGCCATTTGAGGCGAAAAAGAAGCCGAGCAAAAGACAAAAGCCTACAGCACCTGGTATTCCCAGGCGGTCTCCCATCCAGGTACTAACCAGGCCCTACGCTGCTTAGCTTCCGAGATCAGACGAGATCGGGCGCATTCAGAGTGATGTGGCCGTAGGCGCTTCTCTTTGGAGCCCTCAATCTACTTCAATTGGTGCTTGGCAAGCTGGCCATTTGAGGCGAAAAAGAAGCCGAGCAAAAGACAAAAGCCTACAGCACCTGGTATTCCCAGGCGGTCTCCCATCCAGGTACTAACCAGGCCCTACGCTGCTTAGCTTCCGAGATCAGACGAGATCGGGCGCATTCAGAGTGATGTGGCCGTAGGCGCTTCTCTTTGGAGCCCTCAATCTACTTCAATTGGTGCTTGGCAAGCTGGCCATTTGAGGCGAAAAAGAAGCCGAGCAAAAGACAAAAGCCTACAGCACCTGGTATTCCCAGGCGGTCTCCCATCCAGGTACTAACCAGGCCCTACGCTGCTTAGCTTCCGAGATCAGACGAGATCGGGCGCATTCAGAGTGATGTGGCCGTAGGCGCTTCTCTTTGGAGCCCTCAATCTACTTCAATTGGTGCTTGGCAAGCTGGCCATTTGAGGCGAAAAAGAAGCCGAGCAAAAGACAAAAGCCTACAGCACCTGGTATTCCCAGGCGGTCTCCCATCCAGGTACTAACCAGGCCCTACGCTGCTTAGCTTCCGAGATCAGACGAGATCGGGCGCATTCAGAGTGATGTGGCCGTAGGCGCTTCTCTTTGGAGCCCTCAATCTACTTCAATTGGTGCTTGGCAAGCTGGCCATTTGAGGCGAAAAAGAAGCCGAGCAAAAGACAAAAGCCTACAGCACCTGGTATTCCCAGGCGGTCTCCCATCCAGGTACTAACCAGGCCCTACGCTGCTTAGCTTCCGAGATCAGACGAGATCGGGCGCATTCAGAGTGATGTGGCCGTAGGCGCTTCTCTTTGGAGCCCTCAATCTACTTCAATTGGTGCTTGGCAAGCTGGCCATTTGAGGCGAAAAAGAAGCCGAGCAAAAGACAAAAGCCTACAGCACCTGGTATTCCCAGGCGGTCTCCCATCCAGGTACTAACCAGGCCCTACGCTGCTTAGCTTCCGAGATCAGACGAGATCGGGCGCATTCAGAGTGATGTGGCCGTAGGCGCTTCTCTTTGGAGCCCTCAATCTACTTCAATTGGTGCTTGGCAAGCTGGCCATTTGAGGCGAAAAAGAAGCCGAGCAAAAGACAAAAGCCTACAGCACCTGGTATTCCCAGGCGGTCTCCCATCCAGGTACTAACCAGGCCCTACGCTGCTTAGCTTCCGAGATCAGACGAGATCGGGTGCATTCAGAGTGATGTGGCCGTAGGCGCTTCTCTTTGGAGCCCTCAATCTACTTCAATTGGTGCTTGGCAAGCTGGCCATTTGAGGCGATAAAGAAGCCGAGCAAAAGACAAAAGCCTACAGCACCTGGTATTCCCAGGCGGTCTCCCATCCAGGTACTAACCAGGCCCTACGCTGCTTAGCTTCCGAGATCAGACGAGATCGGGCGCATTCAGAGTGATGTGGCCGTAGGCGCTTCTCTTTGGAGCCCTCAATCTACTTCAATTGGTGCTTGGCAAGCTGGCCATTTGAGGCGAAAAAGAAGCCGAGCAAAAGACAAAAGCCTACAGCACCTGGTATTCCCAGGCGGTCTCCCATCCAGGTACTAACCAGGCCCTACGCTGCTTAGCTTCCGAGATCAGACGAGATCGGGCGCATTCAGAGTGATGTGGCCGTAGGCGCTTCTCTTTGGAGCCCTCAATCTACTTCAATTGGTGCTTGGCAAGCTGGCCATTTGAGGCGAAAAAGAAGCCGAGCAAAAGACAAAAGCCTACAGCACCTGGTATTCCCAGGCGGTCTCCCATCCAGGTACTAACCAGGCCCTACGCTGCTTAGCTTCCGAGATCAGACGAGATCGGGCGCATTCAGAGTGATGTGGCCGTAGGCGCTTCTCTTTGGAGCCCTCAATCTACTTCAATTGGTGCTTGGCAAGCTGGCCATTTGAGGCGAAAAAGAAGCCGAGCAAAAGACAAAAGCCTACAGCACCTGGTATTCCCAGGCGGTCTCCCATCCAGGTACTAACCAGGCCCTACGCTGCTTAGCTTCCGAGATCAGACGAGATCGGGCGCATTCAGAGTGATGTGGCCGTAGGCGCTTCTCTTTGGAGCCCTCAATCTACTTCAATTGGTGCTTGGCAAGCTGGCCATTTGAGGCGAAAAAGAAGCCGAGCAAAAGACAAAAGCCTACAGCACCTGGTATTCCCAGGCGGTCTCCCATCCAGGTACTAACCAGGCCCTACGCTGCTTAGCTTCCGAGATCAGACGAGATCGGGCGCATTCAGAGTGATGTGGCCGTAGGCGCTTCTCTTTGGAGCCCTCAATCTACTTCAATTGGTGCTTGGCAAGCTGGCCATTTGAGGCGAAAAAGAAGCCGAGCAAAAGACAAAAGCCTACAGCACCTGGTATTCCCAGGCGGTCTCCCATCCAGGTACTAACCAGGCCCTACGCTGCTTAGCTTCCGAGATCAGACGAGATCGGGCGCATTCAGAGTGATGTGGCCGTAGGCGCTTCTCTTTGGAGCCCTCAATCTACTTCAATTGGTGCTTGGCAAGCTGGCCATTTGAGGCGAAAAAGAAGCCGAGCAAAAGACAAAAGCCTACAGCACCTGGTATTCCCAGGCGGTCTCCCATCCAGGTACTAACCAGGCCCTACGCTGCTTAGCTTCCGAGATCAGACGAGATCGGGCGCATTCAGAGTGATGTGGCCGTAGGCGCTTCTCTTTGGAGCCCTCAATCTACTTCAATTGGTGCTTGGCAAGCTGGCCATTTGAGGCGAAAAAGAAGCCGAGCAAAAGACAAAAGCCTACAGCACCTGGTATTCCCAGGCGGTCTCCCATCCAGGTACTAACCAGGCCCTACGCTGCTTAGCTTCCGAGATCAGACGAGATCGGGCGCATTCAGAGTGATGTGGCCGTAGGCGCTTCTCTTTGGAGCCCTCAATCTACTTCAATTGGTGCTTGGCAAGCTGGCCATTTGAGGCGAAAAAGAAGCCGAGCAAAAGACAAAAGCCTACAGCACCTGGTATTCCCAGGCGGTCTCCCATCCAGGTACTAACCAGGCCCTACGCTGCTTAGCTTCCGAGATCAGACGAGATCGGGCGCATTCAGAGTGATGTGGCCGTAGGCGCTTCTCTTTGGAGCCCTCAATCTACTTCAATTGGTGCTTGGCAAGCTGGCCATTTGAGGCGAAAAAGAAGCCGAGCAAAAGACAAAAGCCTACAGCACCTGGTATTCCCAGGCGGTCTCCCATCCAGGTACTAACCAGGCCCTACGCTGCTTAGCTTCCGAGATCAGACGAGATCGGGCGCATTCAGAGTGATGTGGCCGTAGGCGCTTCTCTTTGGAGCCCTCCATCTACTTCAATTGGTGCTTGGCAAGCTGGCCATTTGAGGCGAAAAAGAAGCCGAGCAAAAGACAAAAGCCTACATCACCTGGTATTCCCAGGCGGTCTCCCATCCAGGTACTAACCAGGCCCTACGCTGCTTAGCTTCCGAGATCAGACGAGATCGGGCGCATTCAGAGTGATGTGGCCGTAGGCGCTTCTCTTTGGAGCCCTCAATCTACTTCAATTGGTGCTTGGCAAGCTGGCCATTTGAGGCGAAAAAGAAGCCGAGCAAAAGGACAAAAGCCTACAGCACCTGGTATTCCCAGGCGGTCTCCCATCCAGGTACTAACCAGGCCCTACGCTGCTTAGCTTCCGAGATCAGACGAGATCGGGCGCATTCAGAGTGATGTGGCCGTAGGCGCTTCTCTTTGGAGCCCTCAATCTACTTCAATTGGTGCTTGGCAAGCTGGCCATTTGAGGCGAAAAAGAAGCCGAGCAAAAGACAAAAGCCTACAGCACCTGGTATTCCCAGGCGGTCTCCCATCCAGGTACTAACCAGGCCCTACGCTGCTTAGCTTCCGAGATCAGACGAGATCGGGCGCATTCAGAGTGATGTGGCCGTAGGCGCTTCTCTTTGGAGCCCTCAATCTACTTCAATTGGTGCTTGGCAAGCTGGCCATTTGAGGCGAAAAAGAAGCCGAGCAAAAGACAAAAGCCTACAGCACCTGGTATTCCCAGGCGGTCTCCCATCCAGGTACTAACCAGGCCCTACGCTGCTTAGCTTCCGAGATCAGACGAGATCGGGCGCATTCAGAGTGATGTGGCCGTAGGCGCTTCTCTTTGGAGCCCTCAATCTACTTCAATTGGTGCTTGGCAAGCTGGCCATTTGAGGCGAAAAAGAAGCCGAGCAAAAGACAAAAGCCTACAGCACCTGGTATTCCCAGGCGGTCTCCCATCCAGGTACTAACCAGGCCCCTACGCTGCTTAGCTTCCGAGATCAGACGAGATCGGGCGCATTCAGAGTGATGTGGCCGTAGGCGCTTCTCTTTGGAGCCCTCAATCTACTTCAATTGGTGCTTGGCAAGCTGGCCATTTGAGGCGAAAAAGAAGCCGAGCAAAAGACAAAAGCCTACAGCACCTGGTATTCCCAGGCGGTCTCCCATCCAGGTACTAACCAGGCCCTACGCTGCTTAGCTTCCGAGATCAGACGAGATCGGGCGCATTCAGAGTGATGTGGCCGTAGGCGCTTCTCTTTGGAGCCCTCAATCTACTTCAATTGGTGCTTGGCAAGCTGGCCATTTGAGGCGAAAAAGAAGCCGAGCAAAAGACAAAAGCCTACAGCACCTGGTATTCCCAGGCGGTCTCCCATCCAGGTACTAACCAGGCCCTACGCTGCTTAGCTTCCGAGATCAGACGAGATCGGGCGCATTCAGAGTGATGTGGCCGTAGGCGCTTCTCTTTGGAGCCCTCAATCTACTTCAATTGGTGCTTGGCAAGCTGGCCATTTGAGGCGAAAAAGAAGCCGAGCAAAAGACAAAAGCCTACAGCACCTGGTATTCCCAGGCGGTCCTCCCATCCAGGTACTAACCAGGCCCTACGCTGCTTAGCTTCCGAGATCAGACGAGATCGGGCGCATTCAGAGTGATGTGGCCGTAGGCGCTTCTCTTTGGAGCCCTCAATCTACTTCAATTGGTGCTTGGCAAGCTGGGCCGTTTGAGGCGAAAAAGAAGCCGAGCAAAAGACAAAAGCCTACAGCACCTGGTATTCCCAGGCGGTCTCCCATCCAGGTACTAACCAGGCCCTACGCTGCTTAGCTTCCGAGATCAGACGAGATCGGGCGCATTCAGAGTGATGTGGCCGTAGGCGCTTCTCTTTGGAGCCCTCAATCTACTTCAATTGGTGCTTGGCAAGCTGGCCATTTGAGGCGAAAAAGAAGCCGAGCAAAAGACAAAAGCCTACAGCACCTGGTATTCCCAGGCGGTCTCCCATCCAGGTACTAACCAGGCCCTACGCTGCTTAGCTTCCGAGATCAGACGAGATCGGGCGCATTCAGAGTGATGTGGCCGTAGGCGCTTCTCTTTGGAGCCCTCAATCTACTTCAATTGGTGCTTGGCAAGCTGGCCATTTGAGGCGAAAAAGAAGCCGAGCAAAAGACAAAAGCCTACAGCACCTGGTATTCCCAGGCGGTCTCCCATCCAGGTACTAACCAGGCCCTACGCTGCTTAGCTTCCGAGATCAGACGAGATCGGGCGCATTCAGAGTGATGTGGCCGTAGGCGCTTCTCTTTGGAGCCCTCAATCTACTTCAATTGGTGCTTGGCAAGCTGGCCATTTGAGGCGAAAAAGAAGCCGAGCAAAAGACAAAAGCCTACAGCACCTGGTATTCCCAGGCGGTCTCCCATCCAGGTACTAACCAGGCCCTACGCTGCTTAGCTTCCGAGATCAGACGAGATCGGGCGCATTCAGAGTGATGTGGCCGTAGGCGCTTCTCTTTGGAGCCCTCAATCTACTTCAATTGGTGCTTGGCAAGCTGGCCATTTGAGGCGAAAAAGAAGCCGAGCAAAAGACAAAAGCCTACAGCACCTGGTATTCCCAGGCGGTCTCCCATCCAGGTACTAACCAGGCCCTACGCTGCTTAGCTTCCGAGATCAGACGAGATCGGGCGCATTCAGAGTGATGTGGCCGTAGGCGCTTCTCTTTGGAGCCCTCAATCTACTTCAATTGGTGCTTGGCAAGCTGGCCATTTGAGGCGAAAAAGAAGCCGAGCAAAAGACAAAAGCCTACAGCACCTGGTATTCCCAGGCGGTCTCCCATCCAGGTACTAACCAGGCCCTACGCTGCTTAGCTTCCGAGATCAGACGAGATCGGGCGCATTCAGAGTGATGTGGCCGTAGGCGCTTCTCTTTGGAGCCCTCAATCTACTTCAATTGGTGCTTGGCAAGCTGGCCATTTGAGGCGAAAAAGAAGCCGAGCAAAAGACAAAAGCCTACAGCACCTGGTATTCCCAGGCGGTCTCCCATCCAGGTACTAACCAGGCCCTACGCTGCTTAGCTTCCGAGATCAGACGAGATCGGGCGCATTCAGAGTGATGTGGCCGTAGGCGCTTCTCTTTGGAGCCCTCAATCTACTTCAATTGGTGCTTGGCAAGCTGGCCATTTGAGGCGAAAAAGAAGCCGAGCAAAAGACAAAAGCCTACAGCACCTGGTATTCCCAGGCGGTCTCCCATCCAGGTACTAACCAGGCCCTACGCTGCTTAGCTTCCGAGATCAGACGAGATTGGGCGCATTCAGAGTGATGTGGCCGTAGGCGCTTCTCTTTGGAGCCCTCAATCTACTTCAATTGGTGCTTGGCAAGCTGGCCATTTGAGGCGAAAAAGAAGCCGAGCAAAAGACAAAAGCCTACAGCACCTGGTATTCCCAGGCGGTCTCCCATCCAGGTACTAACCAGGCCCTACGCTGCTTAGCTTCCGAGATCAGACGAGATCGGGCGCATTCAGAGTGATGTGGCCGTAGGCGCTTCTCTTTGGAGCCCTCAATCTACTTCAATTGGTGCTTGGCAAGCTGGCCATTTGAGGCGAAAAAGAAGCCGAGCAAAAGACAAAAGCCTACAGCACCTGGTATTCCCAGGCGGTCTCCCATCCAGGTACTAACCAGGCCCTACGCTGCTTAGCTTCCGAGATCAGACGAGATCGGGCGCATTCAGAGTGATGTGGCCGTAGGCGCTTCTCTTTGGAGCCCTCAATCTACTTCAATTGGTGCTTGGCAAGCTGGCCATTTGAGGCGAAAAAGAAGCCGAGCAAAAGACAAAAGCCTACAGCACCTGGTATTCCCAGGCGGTCTCCCATCCAGGTACTAACCAGGCCCTACGCTGCTTAGCTTCCGAGATCAGACGAGATCGGGCGCATTCAGAGTGATGTGGCCGTAGGCGCTTCTCTTTGGAGCCCTCAATCTACTTCAATTGGTGCTTGGCAAGCTGGCCATTTGAGGCGAAAAAGAAGCCGAGCAAAAGACAAAAGCCTACAGCACCTGGTATTCCCAGGCGGTCTCCCATCCAGGTACTAACCAGGCCCTACGCTGCTTAGCTTCCGAGATCAGACGAGATCGGGCGCATTCAGAGTGATGTGGCCGTAGGCGCTTCTCTTTGGAGCCCTCAATCTACTTCAATTGGTGCTTGGCAAGCTGGCCATTTGAGGCGAAAAAGAAGCCGAGCAAAAGACAAAAGCCTACAGCACCTGGTATTCCCAGGCGGTCTCCCATCCAGGTACTAACCAGGCCCTACGCTGCTTAGCTTCCGAGATCAGACGAGATCGGGCGCATTCAGAGTGATGTGGCCGTAGGCGCTTCTCTTTGGAGCCCTCAATCTACTTCAATTGGTGCTTGGCAAGCTGGCCATTTGAGGCGAAAAAGAAGCCGAGCAAAAGACAAAAGCCTACAGCACCTGGTATTCCCAGGCGGTCTCCCATCCAGGTACTAACCAGGCCCTACGCTGCTTAGCTTCCGAGATCAGACGAGATCGGGCGCATTCAGAGTGATGTGGCCGTAGGCGCTTCTCTTTGGAGCCCTCAATCTACTTCAATTGGTGCTTGGCAAGCTGGCCATTGAGGCGAAAAAGAAGCCGAGCAAAAGACAAAAGCCTACAGCACCTGGTATTCCCAGGCGGTCTCCCATCCAGGTACTAACCAGGCCCTACGCTGCTTAGCTTCCGAGATCAGACGAGATCGGGCGCATTCAGAGTGATGTGGCCGTAGGCGCTTCTCTTTGGAGCCCTCAATCTACTTCAATTGGTGCTTGGCAAGCTGGCATTTGAGGCGAAAAAGAAGCCGAGCAAAAGACAAAAGCCTACAGCACCTGGTATTCCCAGGCGGTCTCCCATCCAGGTACTAACCAGGCCCTACGCTGCTTAGCTTCCGAGATCAGACGAGATCGGGCGCATTCAGAGTGATGTGGCCGTAGGCGCTTCTCTTTGGAGCCTCAATCTACTTCAATTGGTGCTTGGCAAGCTGGCCATTTGAGGCGAAAAAGAAGCCGAGCAAAAGACAAAAGCCTACAGCACCTGGTATTCCCAGGCGGTCTCCCATCCAGGTACTAACCAGGCCCTACGCTGCTTAGCTTCCGAGATCAGACGAGATTGGGCGCATTCAGAGTGATGTGGCCGTAGGCGCTTCTCTTTGGAGCCCTCAATCTACTTCAATTGGTGCTTGGCAAGCTGGCCATTTGAGGCGAAAAAGAAGCCGAGCAAAAGACAAAAGCCTACAGCACCTGGTATTCCCAGGCGGTCTCCCATCCAGGTACTAACCAGGCCCTACGCTGCTTAGCTTCCGAGATCAGACGAGATCGGGCGCATTCAGAGTGATGTGGCCGTAGGCGCTTCTCTTTGGAGCCCTCAATCTACTTCAATTGGTGCTTGGCAAGCTGGCCATTTGAGGCGAAAAAGAAGCCGAGCAAAAGACAAAAGCCTACAGCACCTGGTATTCCCAGGCGGTCTCCCATCCAGGTACTAACCAGGCCCTACGCTGCTTAGCTTCCGAGATCAGACGAGATCGGGCGCATTCAGAGTGATGTGGCCGTAGGCGCTTCTCTTTGGAGCCCTCAATCTACTTCAATTGGTGCTTGGCAAGCTGGCCATTTGAGGCGAAAAAGAAGCCGAGCAAAAGACAAAAGCCTACAGCACCTGGTATTCCCAGGCGGTCTCCCATCCAGGTACTAACCAGGCCCTACGCTGCTTAGCTTCCGAGATCAGACGAGATCGGGCGCATTCAGAGTGATGTGGCCGTAGGCGCTTCTCTTTGGAGCCCTCAATCTACTTCAATTGGTGCTTGGCAAGCTGGCCATTTGAGGCGAAAAAGAAGCCGAGCAAAAGACAAAAGCCTACAGCACCTGGTATTCCCAGGCGGTCTCCCATCCAGGTACTAACCAGGCCCTACGCTGCTTAGCTTCCGAGATCAGACGAGATCGGGCGCATTCAGAGTGATGTGGCCGTAGGCGCTTCTCTTTGGAGCCCTCAATCTACTTCAATTGGTGCTTGGCAAGCTGGCCATTTGAGGCGAAAAAGAAGCCGAGCAAAAGACAAAAGCCTACAGCACCTGGTATTCCCAGGCGGTCTCCCATCCAGGTACTAACCAGGCCCTACGCTGCTTAGCTTCCGAGATCAGACGAGATCGGGCGCATTCAGAGTGATGTGGCCGTAGGCGCTTCTCTTTGGAGCCCTCAATCTACTTCAATTGGTGCTGGCAAGCTGGCCATTTGAGGCGAAAAAGAAGCCGAGCAAAAGACAAAAGCCTACAGCACCTGGTATTCCCAGGCGGTCTCCCATCCAGGTACTAACCAGGCCCTACGCTGCTTAGCTTCCGAGATCAGACGAGATCGGGCGCATTCAGAGTGATGTGGCCGTAGGCGCTTCTCTTTGGAGCCCTCAATCTACTTCAATTGGTGCTTGGCAAGCTGGCCATTTGAGGCGAAAAAGAAGCCGAGCAAAAGACAAAAGCCTACAGCACCTGGTATTCCCAGGCGGTCTCCCATCCAGGTACTAACCAGGCCCTACGCTGCTTAGCTTCCGAGATCAGACGAGATCGGGCGCATTCAGAGTGATGTGGCCGTAGGCGCTTCTCTTTGGAGCCCTCAATCTACTTCAATTGGTGCTTGGCAAGCTGGCCATTTGAGGCGAAAAAGAAGCCGAGCAAAAGACAAAAGCCTACGGCACCTGGTATTCCCAGGCGGTCTCCCATCCAGGTACTAACCAGGCCCTACGCTGCTTAGCTTCCGAGATCAGACGAGATCGGGCGCATTCAGAGTGATGTGGCCGTAGGCGCTTCTCTTTGGAGCCCTCAATCTACTTCAATTGGTGCTTGGCAAGCTGGCCATTTGAGGCGAAAAAGAAGCCGAGCAAAAGACAAAAGCCTACAGCACCTGGTATTCCCAGGCGGTCTCCCATCCAGGTACTAACCAGGTCCTACGCTGCTTAGCTTCCGAGATCAGACGAGATCGGGCGCATTCAGAGTGATGTGGCCGTAGGCGCTTCTCTTTGGAGCCCTCAATCTACTTCAATTGGTGCTTGGCAAGCTGGCCATTTGAGGCGAAAAAGAAGCCGAGCAAAAGACAAAAGCCTACAGCACCTGGTATTCCCAGGCGGTCTCCCATCCAGGTACTAACCAGGCCCTACGCTGCTTAGCTTCCGAGATCAGACGAGATCGGGCGCATTCAGAGTGATGTGGCCGTAGGCGCTTCTCTTTGGAGCCCTCAATCTACTTCAATTGGTGCTTGGCAAGCTGGCCATTTGAGGCGAAAAAGAAGCCGAGCAAAAGACAAAAGCCTACAGCACCTGGTATTCCCAGGCGGTCTCCCATCCAGGTACTAACCAGGCCCTACGCTGCTTAGCTTCCGAGATCAGACGAGATCGGGCGCATTCAGAGTGATGTGGCCGTAGGCGCTTCTCTTTGGAGCCCTCAATCTACTTCAATTGGTGCTTGGCAAGCTGGCCATTTGAGGCGAAAAAGAAGCCGAGCAAAAGACAAAAGCCTACAGCACCTGGTATTCCCAGGCGGTCTCCCATCCAGGTACTAACCAGGCCCTACGCTGCTTAGCTTCCGAGATCAGACGAGATCGGGCGCATTCAGAGTGATGTGGCCGTAGGCGCTTCTCTTTGGAGCCCTCAATCTACTTCAATTGGTGCTTGGCAAGCTGGCCATTTGAGGCGAAAAAGAAGCCGAGCAAAAGACAAAAGCCTACAGCACCTGGTATTCCCAGGCGGTCTCCCATCCAGGTACTAACCAGGCCCTACGCTGCTTAGCTTCCGAGATCAGACGAGATCGGGCGCATTCAGAGTGATGTGGCCGTAGGCGCTTCTCTTTGGAGCCCTCAATCTACTTCAATTGGTGCTTGGCAAGCTGGCCATTTGAGGCGAAAAAGAAGCCGAGCAAAAGACAAAAGCCTACAGCACCTGGTATTCCCAGGCGGTCTCCCATCCAGGTACTAACCAGGCCCTACGCTGCTTAGCTTCCGAGATCAGACGAGATCGGGCGCATTCAGAGTGATGTGGCCGTAGGCGCTTCTCTTTGGAGCCCTCAATCTACTTCAATTGGTGCTTGGCAAGCTGGCCATTTGAGGCGAAAAAGAAGCCGAGCAAAAGACAAAAGCCTACAGCACCTGGTATTCCCAGGCGGTCTCCCATCCAGGTACTAACCAGGCCCTACGCTGCTTAGCTTCCGAGATCAGACGAGATCGGGCGCATTCAGAGTGATGTGGCCGTAGGCGCTTCTATTTGGAGCCCTCAATCTACTTCAATTGGTGCTTGGCAAGCTGGCCATTTGAGGCGAAAAAGAAGCCGAGCAAAAGACAAAAGCCTACAGCACCTGGTATTCCCAGGCGGTCTCCCATCCAGGTACTAACCAGGCCCTACGCTGCTTAGCTTCCGAGATCAGACGAGATCGGGCGCATTCAGAGTGATGTGGCCGTAGGCGCTTCTCTTTGGAGCCCTCAATCTACTTCAATTGGTGCTTGGCAAGCTGGCCATTTGAGGCGAAAAAGAAGCCGAGCAAAAGACAAAAGCCTACAGCACCTGGTATTCCCAGGCGGTCTCCCATCCAGGTACTAACCAGGCCCTACGCTGCTTAGCTTCCGAGATCAGACGAGATCGGGCGCATTCAGAGTGATGTGGCCGTAGGCGCTTCTCTTTGGAGCCCTCAATCTACTTCAATTGGTGCTTGGCAAGCTGGCCATTTGAGGCGAAAAAGAAGCCGAGCAAAAGACAAAAGCCTACAGCACCTGGTATTCCCAGGCGGTCTCCCATCCAGGTACTAACCAGGCCCTACGCTGCTTAGCTTCCGAGATCAGACGAGATCGGGCGCATTCAGAGTGATGTGGCCGTAGGCGCTTCTCTTTGGAGCCCTCAATCTACTTCAATTGGTGCTTGGCAAGCTGGCCATTTGAGGCGAAAAAGAAGCCGAGCAAAAGACAAAAGCCTACAGCACCTGGTATTCCCAGGCGGTCTCCCATCCAGGTACTAACCAGGCCCTACGCTGCTTAGCTTCCGAGATCAGACGAGATCGGGCGCATTCAGAGTGATGTGGCCGTAGGCGCTTCCCTTTGGAGCCCTCAATCTACTTCAATTGGTGCTTGGCAAGCTGGCCATTTGAGGCGAAAAAGAAGCCGAGCAAAAGACAAAAGCCTACAGCACCTGGTATTCCCAGGCGGTCTCCCATCCAGGTACTAACCAGGCCCTACGCTGCTTAGCTTCCGAGATCAGACGAGATCGGGCGCATTCAGAGTGATGTGGCCGTAGGCGCTTCTCTTTGGAGCCCTCAATCTACTTCAATTGGTGCTTGGCAAGCTGGCCATTTGAGGCGAAAAAGAAGCCGAGCAAAGGACAAAAGCCTACAGCACCTGGTATTCCCAGGCGGTCTCCCATCCAGGTACTAACCAGGCCCTACGCTGCTTAGCTTCCGAGATCAGACGAGATCGGGCGCATTCAGAGTGATGTGGCCGTAGGCGCTTCTCTTTGGAGCCCTCAATCTACTTCAATTGGTGCTTGGCAAGCTGGCCATTTGAGGCGAAAAAGAAGCCGAGCAAAAGACAAAAGCCTACAGCACCTGGTATTCCCAGGCGGTCTCCCATCCAGGTACTAACCAGGCCCTACGCTGCTTAGCTTCCGAGATCAGACGAGATCGGGCGCATTCAGAGTGATGTGGCCGTAGGCGCTTCTCTTTGGAGCCCTCAATCTACTTCAATTGGTGCTTGGCAAGCTGGCCATTTGAGGCGAAAAAGAAGCCGAGCAAAAGACAAAAGCCTACAGCACCTGGTATTCCCAGGCGGTCTCCCATCCAGGCACTAACCAGGCCCTACGCTGCTTAGCTTCCGAGATCAGACGAGATCGGGCGCATTCAGAGTGATGTGGCCGTAGGCGCTTCTCTTTGGAGCCCTCAATCTACTTCAATTGGTGCTTGGCAAGCTGGCCATTTGAGGCGAAAAAGAAGCCGAGCAAAAGACAAAAGCCTACAGCACCTGGTATTCCCAGGCGGTCTCCCATCCAGGTACTAACCAGGCCCTACGCTGCTTAGCTTCCGAGATCGGGCGCATTCAGAGTGATGTGGCCGTAGGCGCTTCTCTTTGGAGCCCTCAATCTACTTCAATTGGTGCTTGGCAAGCTGGCCATTTGAGGCGAAAAAGAAGCCGAGCAAAAGACAAAAGCCTACAGCACCTGGTATTCCCAGGCGGTCTCCCATCCAGGCACTAACCAGGCCCTACGCTGCTTAGCTTCCGAGATCAGACGAGATCGGGCGCATTCAGAGTGATGTGGCCGTAGGCGCTTCTCTTTGGAGCCCTCAATCTACTTCAATTGGTGCTTGGCAAGCTGGCCATTTGAGGCGAAAAAGAAGCCGAGCAAAAGACAAAAGCCTACAGCACCTGGTATTCCCAGGCGGTCTCCCATCCAGGTACTAACCAGGCCCTACGCTGCTTAGCTTCCGAAATCGGGCGCATTCAGAGTGATGTGGCCGTAGGCGCTTCTCTTTGGAGCCCTCAATCTACTTCAATTGGTGCTTGGCAAGCTGGCCATTTGAGGCGAAAAAGAAGCCGAGCAAAAGACAAAAGCCTACAGCACCTGGTATTCCCAGGCGGTCTCCCATCCAGGTACTAACCAGGCCCTACGCTGCTTAGCTTCCGAGATCAGACGAGATCGGGCGCATTCAGAGTGATGTGGCCGTAGGCGCTTCTCTTTGGAGCCCTCAATCTACTTCAATTGGTGCTTGGCAAGCTGGCCATTTGAGGCGAAAAAGAAGCCGAGCAAAAGACAAAAGCCTACAGCACCTGGTATTCCCAGGCGGTCTCCCATCCAGGTACTAACCAGGCCCTACGCTGCTTAGCTTCCGAGATCAGACGAGATCGGGCGCATTCAGAGTGATGTGGCCGTAGGCGCTTCTCTTTGGAGCCCTCAATCTACTTCAATTGGTGCTTGGCAAGCTGGCCATTTGAGGCGAAAAAGAAGCCGAGCAAAAGACAAAAGCCTACAGCACCTGGTATTCCCAGGCGGTCTCCCATCCAGGTACTAACCAGGCCCTACGCTGCTTAGCTTCCGAGATCAGACGAGATCAGGCGCATTCAGAGTGATGTGGCCGTAGGCGCTTCTCTTTGGAGCCCTCAATCTACTTCAATTGGTGCTTGGCAAGCTGGCCATTTGAGGCGAAAAAGAAGCCGAGCAAAAGACAAAAGCCTACAGCACCTGGTATTCCCAGGCGGTCTCCCATCCAGGTACTAACCAGGCCCTACGCTGCTTAGCTTCCGAGATCAGACGAGATCGGGCGCATTCAGAGTGATGTGGCCGTAGGCGCTTCTCTTTGGAGCCCTCAATCTACTTCAATTGGTGCTTGGCAAGCTGGCCATTTGAGGCGAAAAAGAAGCCGAGCAAAAGACAAAAGCCTACAGCACCTGGTATTCCCAGGCGGTCTCCCATCCAGGTACTAACCAGGCCCTACGCTGCTTAGCTTCCGAGATCAGACGAGATCGGGCGCATTCAGAGTGATGTGGCTGTAGGCGCTTCTCTTTGGAGCCCTCAATCTACTTCAATTGGTGCTTGGCAAGCTGGCCATTTGAGGCGAAAAAGAAGCCGAGCAAAAGACAAAAGCCTACAGCACCTGGTATTCCCAGGCGGTCTCCCATCCAGGTACTAACCAGGCCCTACGCTGCTTAGCTTCCGAGATCAGACGAGATCGGGCGCATTCAGAGTGATGTGGCCGTAGGCGCTTCTCTTTGGAGCCCTCAATCTACTTCAATTGGTGCTTGGCAAGCTGGCCATTTGAGGCGAAAAAGAAGCCGAGCAAAAGACAAAAGCCTACAGCACCTGGTATTCCCAGGCGGTCTCCCATCCAGGTACTAACCAGGCCCTACGCTGCTTAGCTTCCGAGATCAGACGAGATCGGGCGCATTCAGAGTGATGTGGCCGTAGGCGCTTCTCTTTGGAGCCCTCAATCTACTTCAATTGGTGCTTGGCAAGCTGGCCATTTGAGGCGAAAAAGAAGCCGAGCAAAAGACAAAAGCCTACAGCACCTGGTATTCCCAGGCGGTCTCCCATCCAGGTACTAACCAGGCCCTACGCTGCTTAGCTTCCGAGATCAGACGAGATCGGGCGCATTCAGAGTGATGTGGCCGTAGGCGCTTCTCTTTGGAGCCCTCAATCTACTTCAATTGGTGCTTGGCAAGCTGGACCATTTGAGGCGAAAAAGAAGCCGAGCAAAAGACAAAAGCCTACAGCACCTGGTATTCCCAGGCGGTCTCCCATCCAGGTACTAACCAGGCCCTACGCTGCTTAGCTTCCGAGATCAGACGAGATCGGGCGCATTCAGAGTGATGTGGCCGTAGGCGCTTCTCTTTGGAGCCCTCAATCTACTTCAATTGGTGCTTGGCAAGCTGGACCATTTGAGGCGAAAAAGAAGCCGAGCAAAAGACAAAAGCCTACAGCACCTGGTATTCCCAGGCGGTCTCCCATCCAGGTACTAACCAGGCCCTACGCTGCTTAGCTTCCGAGATCAGACGAGATCGGGCGCATTCAGAGTGATGTGGCCGTAGGCGCTTCTCTTTGGAGCCCTCAATCTACTTCAATTGGTGCTTGGCAAGCTGGCCATTTGAGGCGAAAAAGAAGCCGAGCAAAAGACAAAAGCCTACAGCACCTGGTATTCCCAGGCGGTCTCCCATCCAGGTACTAACCAGGCCCTACGCTGCTTAGCTTCCGAGATCAGACGAGATCGGGCGCATTCAGAGTGATGTGGCCGTAGGCACTTCTCTTTGGAGCCCTCAATCTACTTCAATTGGTGCTTGGCAAGCTGGCCATTTGAGGCGAAAAAGAAGCCGAGCAAAAGACAAAAGCCTACAGCACCTGGTATTCCCAGGCGGTCTCCCATCCAGGTACTAACCAGGCCCTACGCTGCTTAGCTTCCGAGATCAGACGAGATCGGGCGCATTCAGAGTGATGTGGCCGTAGGCGCTTCTCTTTGGAGCCCTCAATCTACTTCAATTGGTGCTTGGCAAGCTGGCCATTTGAGGCGAAAAAGAAGCCGAGCAAAAGACAAAAGCCTACAGCACCTGGTATTCCCAGGCGGTCTCCCATCCAGGTACTAACCAGGCCCTACGCTGCTTAGCTTCCGAGATCAGACGAGATCGGGCGCATTCAGAGTGATGTGGCCGTAGGCGCTTCTCTTTGGAGCCCTCAATCTACTTCAATTGGTGCTTGGCAAGCTGGCCATTTGAGGCGAAAAAGAAGCCGAGCAAAAGACTACAGCACCTGGTATTCCCAGGCGGTCTCCCATCCAGGTACTAACCAGGCCCTACGCTGCTTAGCTTCCGAGATCAGACGAGATCGGGCGCATTCAGAGTGATGTGGCCGTAAGCGCTTCTCTTTGGAGCCCTCAATCTACTTCAATTGGTGCTTGGCAAGCTGGCCATTTGAGGCGAAAAAGAAGCCGAGCAAAAGACAAAAGCCTACAGCACCTGGTATTCCCAGGCGGTCTCCCATCCAGGTACTAACCAGGCCCTACGCTGCTTAGCTTCCGAGATCAGACGAGATCGGGCGCATTCAGAGTGATGTGGCCGTAGGCGCTTCTCTTTGGAGCCCTCAATCTACTTCAATTGGTGCTTGGCAAGCTGGCCATTTGAGGCGAAAAAGAAGCCGAGCAAAAGACAAAAGCCTACAGCACCTGGTATTCCCAGGCGGTCTCCCATCCAGGTACTAACCAGGCCCTACGCTGCTTAGCTTCCGAGATCAGACGAGATCGGGCGCATTCAGAGTGATGTGGCCGTAGGCGCTTCTCTTTGGAGCCCTCAATCTACTTCAATTGGTGCTTGGCAAGCTGGCCATTTGAGGCGAAAAAGAAGCCGAGCAAAAGACAAAAGCCTACAGCACCTGGTATTCCCAGGCGGTCTCCCATCCAGGTACTAACCAGGCCCTACGCTGCTTAGCTTCCGAGATCAGACGAGATCGGGCGCATTCAGAGTGATGTGGCCGTAGGCGCTTCTCTTTGGAGCCCTCAATCTACTTCAATTGGTGCTTGGCAAGCTGGCCATTTGAGGCGAAAAAGAAGCCGAGCAAAAGACAAAAGCCTACAGCACCTGGTATTCCCAGGCGGTCTCCCATCCAGGTACTAACCAGGCCCTACGCTGCTTAGCTTCCGAGATCAGACGAGATCGGGCGCATTCAGAGTGATGTGGCCGTAGGCGCTTCTCTTTGGAGCCCTCAATCTACTTCAATTGGTGCTTGGCAAGCTGGCCATTTGAGGCGAAAAAGAAGCCGAGCAAAAGACAAAAGCCTACAGCACCTGGTATTCCCAGGCGGTCTCCCATCCAGGTACTAACCAGGCCCTACGCTGCTTAGCTTCCGAGATCAGACGAGATCGGGCGCATTCAGAGTGATGTGGCCGTAGGCGCTTCTCTTTGGAGCCCTCAATCTACTTCAATTGGTGCTTGGCAAGCTGGCCATTTGAGGCGAAAAAGAAGCCGAGCAAAAGACAAAAGCCTACAGCACCTGGTATTCCCAGGCGGTCTCCCATCCAGGTACTAACCAGGCCCTACGCTGCTTAGCTTCCGAGATCAGACGAGATCGGGCGCATTCAGAGTGATGTGGCCGTAGGCGCTTCTCTTTGGAGCCCTCAATCTACTTCAATTGGTGCTTGGCAAGCTGGCCATTTGAGGCGAAAAAGAAGCCGAGCAAAAGACAAAAGCCTACAGCACCTGGTATTCCCAGGCGGTCTCCCATCCAGGTACTAACCAGGCCCTACGCTGCTTAGCTTCCGAGATCAGACGAGATCGGGCGCATTCAGAGTGATGTGGCCGTAGGCGCTTCTCTTTGGAGCCCTCAATCTACTTCAATTGGTGCTTGGCAAGCTGGCCATTTGAGGCGAAAAAGAAGCCGAGCAAAAGACAAAAGCCTACAGCACCTGGTATTCCCAGGCAGTCTCCCATCCAGGTACTAACCAGGCCCTACGCTGCTTAGCTTCCGAGATCAGACGAGATCGGGCGCATTCAGAGTGATGTGGCCGTAGGCGCTTCTCTTTGGAGCCCTCAATCTACTTCAATTGGTGCTTGGCAAGCTGGCCATTTGAGGCGAAAAAGAAGCCGAGCAAAAGACAAAAGCCTACAGCACCTGGTATTCCCAGGCGGTCTCCCATCCAGGTACTAACCAGGCCCTACGCTGCTTAGCTTCCGAGATCAGACGAGATCGGGCGCATTCAGAGTGATGTGGCCGTAGGCGCTTCTGTTTGGAGCCCTCAATCTACTTCAATTGGTGCTTGGCAAGCTGGCCATTTGAGGCGAAAAAGAAGCCGAGCAAAAGACAAAAGCCTACAGCACCTGGTATTCCCAGGCGGTCTCCCATCCAGGTACTAACCAGGCCCTACGCTGCTTAGCTTCCGAGATCAGACGAGATCGGGCGCATTCAGAGTGATGTGGCCGTAGGCGCTTCTCTTTGGAGCCCTCAATCTACTTCAATTGGTGCTTGGCAAGCTGGCCATTTGAGGCGAAAAAGAAGCCGAGCAAAAGACAAAAGCCTACAGCACCTGGTATTCCCAGGCGGTCTCCCATCCAGGTACTAACCAGGCCCTACGCTGCTTAGCTTCCAAGATCAGACGAGATCGGGCGCATTCAGAGTGATGTGGCCGTAGGCGCTTCTCTTTGGAGCCCTCAATCTACTTCAATTGGTGCTTGGCAAGCTGGCCATTTGAGGCGAAAAAGAAGCCGAGCAAAAGACAAAAGCCTACAGCACCTGGTATTCCCAGGCGGTCTCCCATCCAGGTACTAACCAGGCCCTACGCTGCTTAGCTTCCGAGATCAGACGAGATCGGGCGCATTCAGAGTGATGTGGCCGTAGGCGCTCCTCTTTGGAGCCCTCAATCTACTTCAATTGGTGCTTGGCAAGCTGGCCATTTGAGGCGAAAAAGAAGCCGAGCAAAAGACAAAAGCCTACAGCACCTGGTATTCCCAGGCGGTCTCCCATCCAGGTACTAACCAGGCCCTACGCTGCTTAGCTTCCGAGATCAGACGAGATCGGGCGCATTCAGAGTGATGTGGCCGTAGGCGCTTCTCTTTGGAGCCCTCAATCTACTTCAATTGGTGCTTGGCAAGCTGGCCATTTGAGGCGAAAAAGAAGCCGAGCAAAAGACAAAAGCCTACAGCACCTGGTATTCCCAGGCGGTCTCCCATCCAGGTACTAACCAGGCCCTACGCTGCTCAGCTTCCGAGATCAGACGAGATCGGGCGCATTCAGAGTGATGTGGCCGTAGGCGCTTCTGTTTGGAGCCCTCAATCTACTTCAATTGGTGCTTGGCAAGCTGGCCATTTGAGGCGAAAAAGAAGCCGAGCAAAAGACAAAAGCCTACAGCACCTGGTATTCCCAGGCGGTCTCCCATCCAGGTACTAACCAGGCCCTACGCTGCTCAGCTTCCGAGATCAGACGAGATCGGGCGCATTCAGAGTGATGTGGCCGTAGGCGCTTCTCTTTGGAGCCCTCAATCTACTTCAATTGGTGCTTGGCAAGCTGGCCATTTGAGGCGAAAAAGAAGCCGAGCAAAAGACAAAAGCCTACAGCACCTGGTATTCCCAGGCGGTCTCCCATCCAGGTACTAACCAGGCCCTACGCTGCTTAGCTTCCGAGATCAGACGAGATCGGGCGCATTCAGAGTGATGTTGCCGTAGGCGCTTCTCTTTGGAGCCCTCAATCTACTTCAATTGGTGCTTGGCAAGCTGGCCATTTGAGGCGAAAAAGAAGCCGAGCAAAAGACAAAAGCCTACAGCACCTGGTATTCCCAGGCGGTCTCCCATCCAGGTACTAACCAGGCCCTACGCTGCTTAGCTTCCGAGATCAGACGAGATCGGGCGCATTCAGAGTGATGTGGCCGTAGGCGCTTCTCTTTGGAGCCCTCAATCTACTTCAATTGGTGCTTGGCAAGCTGGCCATTTGAGGCGAAAAAGAAGCCGAGCAAAAGACAAAAGCCTACAGCACCTGGTATTCCCAGGCGGTCTCCCATCCAGGTACTAACCAGGCCCTACGCTGCTTAGCTTCCGAGATCAGACGAGATCGGGCGCATTCAGAGTGATGTGGCCGTAGGCGCTTCTCTTTGGAGCCCTCAATCTACTTCAATTGGTGCTTGGCAAGCTGGCCATTTGAGGCGAAAAAGAAGCCGAGCAAAAGACAAAAGCCTACAGCACCTGGTATTCCCAGGCGGTCTCCCAGCCAGGTACTAACCAGGCCCTACGCTGCTTAGCTTCCGAGATCAGACGAGATTGGGCGCATTCAGAGTGATGTGGCCGTAGGCGCTTCTCTTTGGAGCCCTCAATCTACTTCAATTGGTGCTTGGCAAGCTGGCCATTTGAGGCGAAAAAGAAGCCGAGCAAAAGACAAAAGCCTACAGCACCTGGTATTCCCAGGCGGTCTCCCATCCAGGTACTAACCAGGCCCTACGCTGCTTAGCTTCCGAGATCAGATGAGATCGGGCGCATTCAGAGTGATGTGGCCATAGGCGCTTCTCTTTGGAGCCCTCAATCTACTTCAATTGGTGCTTGGCAAGCTGGCCATTTGAGGCGAAAAAGAAGCCGAGCAAAAGACAAAAGCCTACAGCACCTGGTATTCCCAGGCGGTCTCCCATCCAGGTACTAACCAGGCCCTACGCTGCTTAGCTTCCGAGATCAGACGAGATCGGGCGCATTCAGAGTGATGTGGCCGTAGGCGCTTCTCTTTGGAGCCCTCAATCTACTTCAATTGGTGCTTGGCAAGCTGGCCATTTGAGGCGAAAAAGAAGCCGAGCAAAAGACAAAAGCCTACAGCACCTGGTATTCCCAGGCGGTCTCCCATCCAGGTACTAACCAGGCCCTACGCTGCTTAGCTTCCGAGATCAGACGAGATCGGGCGCATTCAGAGTGATGTGGCCGTAGGCGCTTCTCTTTGGAGCCCTCAATCTACTTCAATTGGTGCTTGGCAAGCTGGCCATTTGAGGCGAAAAAGAAGCCGAGCAAAAGACAAAAGCCTACAGCACCTGGTATTCCCAGGCGGTCTCCCATCCAGGTACTAACCAGGCCCTACGCTGCTTAGCTTCCGAGATCAGACGAGATCGGGCGCATTCAGAGTGATGTGGCCGTAGGCTCTTCTCTTTGGAGCCCTCAATCTACTTCAATTGGTGCTTGGCAAGCTGGCCATTTGAGGCGAAAAAGAAGCCGAGCAAAAGACAAAAGCCTACAGCACCTGGTATTCCCAGGCGGTCTCCCATCCAGGCACTAACCAGGCCCTACGCTGCTTAGCTTTGGAGATCAGACGAGATCGGGCGCATTCAGAGTGATGTGGCCGTAGGCGCTTCTCTTTGGAGCCCTCAATCTACTTCAATTGGTGCTTGGCAAGCTGGCCATTTGAGGCGAAAAAGAAGCCGAGCAAAAGACAAAAGCCTACAGCACCTGGTATTCCCAGGCGGTCTCCCATCCAGGTACTAACCAGGCCCTACGCTGCTTAGCTTCCGAGATCGGGCGCATTCAGAGTGATGTGGCCGTAGGCGCTTCTCTTTGGAGCCCTCAATCTACTTCAATTGGTGCTTGGCAAGCTGGCCATTTGAGGCGAAAAAGAAGCCGAGCAAAAGACAAAAGCCTACAGCACCTGGTATTCCCAGGCGGTCTCCCATCCAGGTACTAACCAGGCCCTACGCTGCTTAGCTTCCGAGATCAGACGAGATCGGGCGCATTCAGAGTGATGTGGCCGTAGGCGCTTCTCTTTGGAGCCCTCAATCTACTTCAATTGGTGCTTGGCAAGCTGGCCATTTGAGGCGAAAAAGAAGCCGAGCAAAAGACAAAAGCCTACAGCACCTGGTATTCCCAGGCGGTCTCCCATCCAGGTACTAACCAGGCCCTACGCTGCTTAGCTTCCGAGATCAGACGAGATCGGGCGCATTCAGAGTGATGTGGCCGTAGGCGCTTCTCTTTGGAGCCCTCAATCTACTTCAATTGGTGCTTGGCAAGCTGGCCATTTGAGGCGAAAAAGAAGCCGAGCAAAAGACAAAAGCCTACAGCACCTGGTATTCCCAGGCGGTCTCCCATCCAGGTACTAACCAGGCCCTACGCTGCTTAGCTTCCGAGATCAGACGAGATCGGGCGCATTCAGAGTGATGTGGCCGTAGGCGCTTCTCTTTGGAGCCCTCAATCTACTTCAATTGGTGCTTGGCAAGCTGGCCATTTGAGGCGAAAAAGAAGCCGAGCAAAAGACAAAAGCCTACAGCACCTGGTATTCCCAGGCGGTCTCCCATCCAGGTACTAACCAGGCCCTACGCTGCTTAGCTTCCGAGATCAGATGAGATCGGGTGCATTCAGAGTGATGTGGCCGTAGGCGCTTCCCTTTGGAGCCCTCAATCTACTTCAATTGGTGCTTGGCAAGCTGGCCATTTGAGGCGAAAAAGAAGCCGAGCAAAAGACAAAAGCCTACAGCACCTGCTATTCCCAGGCGGTCTCCCATCCAGGTACTAACTAGGCCCTACGCTGCTTAGCTTCCGAGATCAGACGAGATCGGGCGCATTCAGAGTGATGTGGCCGTAGGTGCTTCTCTTTGGAGCCCTCAATCTACTTCAATTGGTGCTTGGCAAGCTGGCCATTTGAGGCGAAAAAGAAGCCGAGCAAAAGACAAAAGCCTACAGCACCTGGTATTCCCAGGCGGTCTCCCATCCAGGTACTAACCAGGCCCTACGCTGCTTAGCATCCGAGATCAGACGAGATCGGGCGCATTCAGAGTGATGTGGCCGTAGGCGCTTCTCTTTGGAGCCCTCAATCTACTTCAATTGGTGCTTGGCAAGCTGGCCATTTGAGGCGAAAAAGAAGCCGAGCAAAAGACAAAAGCCTACAGCACCTGGTATTCCCAGGCGGTCTCCCATCCAGGTACTAACCAGGCCCTACGCTGCTTAGCTTCCGAGATCAGACGAGATCGGGCGCATTCAGAGTGATGTGGCCGTAGGCGCTTCTCTTTGGAGCCCTCAATCTACTTCAATTGGTGCTTGGCAAGCTGGCCATTTGAGGCGAAAAAGAAGCCGAGCAAAAGACAAAAGCCTACAGCACCTGGTATTCCCAGGCGGTCTCCCATCCAGGTACTAACCAGGCCCTACGCTGCTTAGCTTCCGAGATCAGACGAGATCGGGCGCATTCAGAGTGATGTGGCCGTAGGCGCTTCTCTTTGGAGCCCTCAATCTACTTCAATTGGTGCTTGGCAAGCTGGCCATTTGAGGCGAAAAAGAAGCCGAGCAAAAGACAAAAGCCTACAGCACCTGGTATTCCCAGGCGGTCTCCCATCCAGGTACTAACCAGGCCCTACGCTGCTCAGCTTCCGAGATCAGACGAGATCGGGCGCATTCAGAGTGATGTGGCCGTAGGCGCTTCTCTTTGGAGCCCTCAATCTACTTCAATTGGTGCTTGGCAAGCTGGCCATTTGAGGCGAAAAAGAAGCCGAGCAAAAGACAAAAGCCTACAGCACCTGGTATTCCCAGGCGGTCTCCCATCCAGGTACTAACCAGGCCCTACGCTGCTTAGCTTCCGAGATCAGACGAGATCGGGCGCATTCAGAGTGATGTGGCCGTAGGCGCTTCTCTTTGGAGCCCTCAATCTACTTCAATTGGTGCTTGGCAAGCTGGCCATTTGAGGCGAAAAAGAAGCCGAGCAAAAGACAAAAGCCTACAGCACCTGGTATTCCCAGGCGGTCTCCCATCCAGGTACTAACCAGGCCCTACGCTGCTTAGCTTCCGAGATCAGACGAGATCGGGCGCATTCAGACTGATGTGGCCGTAGGCGCTTCTCTTTGGAGCCCTCAATCTACTTCAATTGGTGCTTGGCAAGCTGGCCATTTGAGGCGAAAAAGAAGCCGAGCAAAAGACAAAAGCCTACAGCACCTGGTATTCCCAGGCGGTCTCCCATCCAGGTACTAACCAGGCCCTACGCTGCTTAGCTTCCGAGATCAGACGAGATCGGGCGCATTCAGAGTGATGTGGCCGTAGGCGCTTCTCTTTGGAGCCCTCAATCTACTTCAATTGGTGCTTGGCAAGCTGGCCATTTGAGGCGAAAAAGAAGCCGAGCAAAAGACAAAAGCCTACAGCACCTGGTATTCCCAGGCGGTCTCCCATCCAGGTACTAACCAGGCCCTACGCTGCTTAGCTTCCGAGATCAGACGAGATCGGGCGCATTCAGAGTGATGTGGCCGTAGGCGCTTCTCTTTGGAGCCCTCAATCTACTTCAATTGGTGCTTGGCAAGCTGGCCATTTGAGGCGAAAAAGAAGCCGAGCAAAAGACAAAAGCCTACAGCACCTGGTATTCCCAGGCGGTCTCCCATCCAGGTACTAACCAGGCCCTACGCTGCTTAGCTTCCGAGATCAGACGAGATCGGGCGCATTCAGAGTGATGTGGCCGTAGGCGCTTCTCTTTGGAGCCCTCAATCTACTTCAATTGGTGCTTGGCAAGCTGGCCATTTGAGGCGAAAAAGAAGCCGAGCAAAAGACAAAAGCCTACAGCACCTGGTATTCCCAGGCGGTCTCCCATCCAGGTACTAACCAGGCCCTACGCTGCTTAGCTTCCGAGATCAGACGAGATCGGGCACATTCAGAGTGATGTGGCCGTAGGCGCTTCTCTTTGGAGCCCTCAATCTACTTCAATTGGTGCTTGGCAAGCTGGCCATTTGAGGCGAAAAAGAAGCCGAGCAAAAGACAAAAGCCTACAGCACCTGGTATTCCCAGGCGGTCTCCCATCCAGGTACTAACCAGGCCCTACGCTGCTTAGCTTCCGAGATCAGACGAGATCGGGCGCATTCAGAGTGATGTGGCCGTAGGCGCTTCTCTTTGGAGCCCTCAATCTACTTCAATTGGTGCTTGGCAAGCTGGCCATTTGAGGCGAAAAAGAAGCCGAGCAAAAGACAAAAGCCTACAGCACCTGGTATTCCCAGGCGGTCTCCCATCCAGGTACTAACCAGGCCCTACGCTGCTCAGCTTCCGAGATCAGACGAGATCGGGCGCATTCAGAGTGATGTGGCCGTAGGCGCTTCTCTTTGGAGCCCTCAATCTACTTCAATTGGTGCTTGGCAAGCTGGCCATTTGAGGCGAAAAAGAAGCCGAGCAAAAGACAAAAGCCTACAGCACCTGGTATTCCCAGGCGGTCTCCCATCCAGGTACTAACCAGGCCCTACGCTGCTCAGCTTCCGAGATCAGACGAGATCGGGCGCATTCAGAGTGATGTGGCCGTAGGCGCTTCTCTTTGGAGCCCTCAATCTACTTCAATTGGTGCTTGGCAAGCTGGCCATTTGAGGCGAAAAAGAAGCCGAGCAAAAGACAAAAGCCTACAGCACCTGGTATTCCCAGGCGGTCTCCCATCCAGGTACTAACCAGGCCCTACGCTGCTCAGCTTCCGAGATCAGACGAGATCGGGCGCATTCAGAGTGATGTGGCCGTAGGCGCTTTTCTTTGGAGCCCTCAATCTACTTCAATTGGTGCTTGGCAAGCTGGCCATTTGAGGCGAAAAAGAAGCCGAGCAAAAGACAAAAGCCTACAGCACCTGGTATTCCCAGGCGGTCTCCCATCCAGGTACTAACCAGGCCCTACGCTGCTTAGCTTCCGAGATCAGACGAGATCGGGCGCATTCAGAGTGATGTGGCCGTAGGTGCTTCTCTTTGGAGCCCTCAATCTACTTCAATTGGTGCTTGGCAAGCTGGCCATTTGAGGCGAAAAAGAAGCCGAGCAAAAGACAAAAGCCTACAGCACCTGGTATTCCCAGGCGGTCTCCCATCCAGGTACTAACCAGGCCCTACGCTGCTTAGCTTCCGAGATCAGACGAGATCGGGCGCATTCAGAGTGATGTGGCCGTAGGCGCTTCTCTTTGGAGCCCTCAATCTACTTCAATTGGTGCTTGGCAAGCTGGCCATTTGAGGCGAAAAAGAAGCCGAGCAAAAGACAAAAGCCTACAGCACCTGGTATTCCCAGGCGGTCTCCCATCCAGGTACTAACCAGGCCCTACGCTGCTTAGCTTCCGAGATCAGACGAGATCGGGCGCATTCAGAGTGATGTGGCCGTAGGCGCTTCTCTTTGGAGCCCTCAATCTACTTCAATTGGTGCTTGGCAAGCTGGCCATTTGAGGCGAAAAAGAAGCCGAGCAAAAGACAAAAGCCTACAGCACCTGGTATTCCCAGGCGGTCTCCCATCCAGGTACTAACCAGGCCCTACGCTGCTTAGCTTCCGAGATCAGACGAGATCGGGCGCATTCAGAGTGATGTGGCCGTAGGCGCTTCTCTTTGGAGCCCTCAATCTACTTCAATTGGTGCTTGGCAAGCTGGCCATTTGAGGCGAAAAAGAAGCCGAGCAAAAGACAAAAGCCTACAGCACCTGGTATTCCCAGGCGGTCTCCCATCCAGGTACTAACCAGACCCTACGCTGCTCAGCTTCCGAGATCAGACGAGATAGGGCGCATTCAGAGTGATGTGGCCGTAGGCGCTTCTCTTTGGAGCCCTCAATCTACTTCAATTGGTGCTTGGCAAGCTGGCCATTTGAGGCGAAAAAGAAGCCGAGCAAAAGACAAAAGCCTACAGCACCTGGTATTCCCAGGCGGTCTCCCATCCAGGTACTAACCAGGCCCTACGCTGCTTAGCTTCCGAGATCAGACGAGATCGGGCGCATTCAGAGTGATGTGGCCGTAGGCGCTTCTCTTTGGAGCCCTCAATCTACTTCAATTGGTGCTTGGCAAGCTGGCCATTTGAGGCGAAAAAGAAGCCGAGCAAAAGACAAAAGCCTACAGCACCTGGTATTCCCAGGCGGTCTCCCATCCAGGTACTAACCAGGCCCTACGCTGCTTAGCTTCCGAGATCAGACGAGATCGGGCGCATTCAGAGTGATGTGGCCGTAGGCGCTTCTCTTTGGAGCCCTCAATCTACTTCAATTGGTGCTTGGCAAGCTGGCCATTTGAGGCGAAAAAGAAGCCGAGCAAAAGACAAAAGCCTACAGCACCTGGTATTCCCAGGCGGTCTCCCATCCAGGTACTAACCAGGCCCTACGCTGCTTAGCTTCCGAGATCAGACGAGATCGGGCGCATTCAGAGTGATGTGGCCGTAGGCGCTTCTCTTTGGAGCCCTCAATCTACTTCAATTGGTGCTTGGCAAGCTGGCCATTTGAGGCGAAAAAGAAGCCGAGCAAAAGACAAAAGCCTACAGCACCTGGTATTCCCAGGCGGTCTCCCATCCAGGTACTAACCAGGCCCTACGCTGCTTAGCTTCCGAGAACAGACGAGATCGGGCGCATTCAGAGTGATGTGGCCGTAGGCGCTTCTCTTTGGAGCCCTCAATCTACTTCAATTGGTGCTTGGCAAGCTGGCCATTTGAGGCGAAAAAGAAGCCGAGCAAAAGACAAAAGCCTACAGCACCTGGTATTCCCAGGCGGTCTCCCATCCAGGTACTAACCAGGCCCTACGCTGCTTAGCTTCCGAGATCAGACGAGATCGGGCGCATTCAGAGTGATGTGGCCGTAGGCGCTTCTCTTTGGAGCCCTCAATCTACTTCAATTGGTGCTTGGCAAGCTGGCCATTTGAGGCGAAAAAGAAGCCGAGCAAAAGACAAAAGCCTACAGCACCTGGTATTCCCAGGCGGTCTCCCATCCAGGTACTAACCAGGCCCTACGCTGCTTAGCTTCCGAGATCAGACGAGATCGGGCGCATTCAGAGTGATGTGGCCGTAGGCCCTTCTCTTTGGAGCCCTCAATCTACTTCAATTGGTGCTTGGCAAGCTGGCCATTTGAGGCGAAAAAGAAGCCGAGCAAAAGACAAAAGCCTACAGCACCTGGTATTCCCAGGCGGTCTCCCATCCAGGTACTAACCAGGCCCTACGCTGCTTAGCTTCCGAGATCAGACGAGATCGGGCGCATTCAGAGTGATGTGGCCGTAGGCGCTTCTCTTTGGAGCCCTCAATCTACTTCAATTGGTGCTTGGCAAGCTGGCCATTTGAGGCGAAAAAGAAGCCGAGCAAAAGACAAAAGCCTACAGCACCTGGTATTCCCAGGCGGTCTCCCATCCAGGTACTAACCAGGCCCTACGCTGCTTAGCTTCCGAGATCAGACGAGATCGGGCGCATTCAGAGTGATGTGGCCGTAGGCGCTTCTCTTTGGAGCCCTCAATCTACTTCAATTGGTGCTTGGCAAGCTGGCCATTTGAGGCGAAAAAGAAGCCGAGCAAAAGACAAAAGCCTACAGCACCTGGTATTCCCAGGCGGTCTCCCATCCAGGTACTAACCAGGCCCTACGCTGCTTAGCTTCCGAGATCAGACGAGATCGGGCGCATTCAGAGTGATGTGGCCGTAGGCGCTTCTCTTTGGAGCCCTCAATCTACTTCAATTGGTGCTTGGCAAGCTGGCCATTTGAGGCGAAAAAGAAGCCGAGCAAAAGACAAAAGCCTACAGCACCTGGTATTCCCAGACGGTCTCCCATCCAGGTACTAACCAGGCCCTACGCTGCTTAGCTTCCGAGATCAGACGAGATCGGGCGCATTCAGAGTGATGTGGCCGTAGGCGCTTCTCTTTGGAGCCCTCAATCTACTTCAATTGGTGCTTGGCAAGCTGGCCATTTGAGGCGAAAAAGAAGCCGAGCAAAAGACAAAAGCCTACAGCACCTGGTATTCCCAGGCGGTCTCCCATCCAGGTACTAACCAGGCCCTACGCTGCTTAGCTTCTGAGATCAGACGAGATCGGGCGCATTCAGAGTGATGTGGCCGTAGGCGCTTCTCTTTGGAGCCCTCAATCTACTTCAATTGGTGCTTGGCAAGCTGGCCATTTGAGGCGAAAAAGAAGCCGAGCAAAAGACAAAAGCCTACAGCACCTGGTATTCCCAGGCGGTCTCCCATCCAGGTACTAACCAGGCCCTACGCTGCTTAGCTTCCGAGATCAGACGAGATCGGGCGCATTCAGAGTGATGTGGCCATAGGCGCTTCTCTTTGGAGCCCTCAATCTACTTCAATTGGTGCTTGGCAAGCTGGCCATTTGAGGCGAAAAAGAAGCCGAGCAAAAGACAAAAGCCTACAGCACCTGGTATTCCCAGGCGGTCTCCCATCCAGGTACTAACCAGGCCCTACGCTGCTTAGCTTCCGAGATCAGACGAGATCGGGTGCATTCAGAGTGATGTGGCCGTAGGCGCTTCTCTTTGGAGCCCTCAATCTACTTCAATTGGTGCTTGGCAAGCTGGCCATTTGAGGCGAAAAAGAAGCCGAGCAAAAGACAAAAGCCTACAGCACCTGGTATTCCCAGGCGGTCTCCCATCCAGGTACTAACCAGGCCCTACGCTGCTTAGCTTCCGAGATCAGACGAGATCGGGCGCATTCAGAGTGATGTGGCCGTAGGCGCTTCTCTTTGGAGCCCTCAATCTACTTCAATTGGTGCTTGGCAAGCTGGCCATTTGAGGCGAAAAAGAAGCCGAGCAAAAGACAAAAGCCTACAGCACCTGGTATTCCCAGGCGGTCTCCCATCCAGGTACTAACCAGGCCCTACGCTGCTTAGCTTCCGAGATCAGACGAGATCGGGCGCATTCAGAGTGATGTGGCCGTAGGCGCTTCTCTTTGGAGCCCTCAATCTACTTCAATTGGTGCTTGGCAAGCTGGCCATTTGAGGCGAAAAAGAAGCCGAGCAAAAGACAAAAGCCTACAGCACCTGGTATTCCCAGGCGGTCTCCCATCCAGGTACTAACCAGGCCCTACGCTGCTTAGCTTCCGAGATCAGACGAGATTGGGCGCATTCAGAGTGATGTGGCCGTAGGCGCTTCTCTTTGGAGCCCTCAATCTACTTCAATTGGTGCTTGGCAAGCTGGCCATTTGAGGCGAAAAAGAAGCCGAGCAAAAGACAAAAGCCTACAGCACCTGGTATTCCCAGGCGGTCTCCCATCCAGGTACTAACCAGGCCCTACGCTGCTTAGCTTCCGAGATCAGACGAGATCGGGCGCATTCAGAGTGATGTGGCCGTAGGCGCTTCTCTTTGGAGCCCTCAATCTACTTCAATTGGTGCTTGGCAAGCTGGCCATTTGAGGCGAAAAAGAAGCCGAGCAAAAGACAAAAGCCTACAGCACCTGGTATTCCCAGGCGGTCTCCCATCCAGGTACTAACCAGGCCCTACGCTGCTTAGCTTCTGAGATCAGACGAGATCGGGCGCATTCAGAGTGATGTGGCCGTAGGCGCTACTCTTTGGAGCCCTCAATCTACTTCAATTGGTGCTTGGCAAGCTGGCCATTTGAGGCGAAAAAGAAGCCGAGCAAAAGACAAAAGCCTACAGCACCTGGTATTCCCAGGCGGTCTCCCATCCAGGTACTAACCAGGCCCTACGCTGCTTAGCTTCCGAGATCAGACGAGATCGGGCGCATTCAGAGTGATGTGGCCATAGGCGCTTCTCTTTGGAGCCCTCAATCTACTTCAATTGGTGCTTGGCAAGCTGGCCATTTGAGGCGAAAAAGAAGCCGAGCAAAAGACAAAAGCCTACAGCACCTGGTATTCCCAGGCGGTCTCCCATCCAGGTACTAACCAGGCCCTACGCTGCTTAGCTTCCGAGATCAGACGAGATCGGGCGCATTCAGAGTGATGTGGCCGTAGGCGCTTCTCTTTGGAGCCCTCAATCTACTTCAATTGGTGCATGGCAAGCTGGCCATTTGAGGCGAAAAAGAAGCCGAGCAAAAGACAAAAGCCTACAGCACCTGGTATTCCCAGGCGGTCTCCCATCCAGGTACTAACCAGGCCCTACGCTGCTTAGCTTCCGAGATCAGACGAGATCGGGCGCATTCAGAGTGATGTGGCCGTAGGCGCTTCTCTTTGGAGCCCTCAATCTACTTCAATTGGTGCTTGGCAAGCTGGCCATTTGAGGCGAAAAAGAAGCCGAGCAAAAGACAAAAGCCTACAGCACCTGGTATTCCCAGGCGGTCTCCCATCCAGGTACTAACCAGGCCCTACGCTGCTTAGCTTCCGAGATCAGACGAGATCGGGCGCATTCAGAGTGATGTGGCCGTAGGCGCTTCTCTTTGGAGCCCTCAATCTACTTCAATTGGTGCTTGGCAAGCTGGCCATTTGAGGCGAAAAAGAAGCCGAGCAAAAGACAAAAGCCTACAGCACCTGGTATTCCCAGGCGGTCTCCCATCCAGGTACTAACCAGGCCCTACGCTGCTTAGCTTCCGAGATCAGACGAGATCGGGCGCATTCAGAGTGATGTGGCCGTAGGCGCTTCTCTTTGGAGCCCTCAATCTACTTCAATTGGTGCTTGGCAAGCTGGCCATTTGAGGCGAAAAAGAAGCCGAGCAAAAGACAAAAGCCTACAGCACCTGGTATTCCCAGGCGGTCTCCCATCCAGGTACTAACCAGGCCCTACGCTGCTTAGCTTCCGAGATCAGACGAGATCGGGCGCATTCAGAGTGATGTGGCCGTAGGCGCTTCTCTTTGGAGCCCTCAATCTACTTCAATTGGTGCTTGGCAAGCTGGCCATTTGAGGCGAAAAAGAAGCCGAGCAAAAGACAAAAGCCTACAGCACCTGGTATTCCCAGGCGGTCTCCCATCCAGGTACTAACCAGGCCCTACGCTGCTTAGCTTCCGAGATCAGATGAGATCGGGCGCATTCAGAGTGATGTGGCCGTAGGCGCTTCTCTTTGGAGCCCTCAATCTACTTCAATTGGTGCTTGGCAAGCTGGCCATTTGAGGCGAAAAAGAAGCCGAGCAAAAGACAAAAGCCTACAGCACCTGGTATTCCCAGGCGGTCTCCCATCCAGGTACTAACCAGGCCCTACGCTGCTTAGCTTCCGAAATCAGACGAGATCGGGCGCATTCAGAGTGATGTGGCCGTAGGCGCTTCTCTTTGGAGCCCTCAATCTACTTCAATTGGTGCTTGGCAAGCTGGCCATTTGAGGCGAAAAAGAAGCCGAGCAAAAGACAAAAGCCTACAGCACCTGGTATTCCCAGGCGGTCTCCCATCCAGGTACTAACCAGGCCCTACGCTGCTTAGCTTCCGAGATCAGACGAGATCGGGCGCATTCAGAGTGATGTGGCCGTAGGCGCTTCTCTTTGGAGCCCTCAATCTACTTCAATTGGTGCTTGGCAAGCTGGCCATTTGAGGCGAAAAAGAAGCCGAGCAAAAGACAAAAGCCTACAGCACCTGGTATTCCCAGGCGGTCTCCCATCCAGGTACTAACCAGGCCCTACGCTGCTTAGCTTCCGAGATCAGACGAGATCGGGCGCATTCAGAGTGATGTGGCCGTAGGCGCTTCTCTTTGGAGCCCTCAATCTACTTCAATTGGTGCTTGGCAAGCTGGCCATTTGAGGCGAAAAAGAAGCCGAGCAAAAGACAAAAGCCTACAGCACCTGGTATTCCCAGGCGGTCTCCCATCCAGGTACTAACCAGGCCCTACGCTGCTTAGCTTCCGAGATCAGACGAGATCGGGCGCATTCAGAGTGATGTGGCCGTAGGCGCTTCTCTTTGGAGCCCTCAATCTACTTCAATTGGTGCTTGGCAAGCTGGCCATTTGAGGCGAAAAAGAAGCCGAGCAAAAGACAAAAGCCTACAGCACCTGGTATTCCCAGGCGGTCTCCCATCCAGGTACTAACCAGGCCCTACGCTGCTTAGCTTCCGAGATCAGACGAGATCGGGC
Source organism: Staurois parvus (assembly GCF_062004578.1). Lineage (NCBI taxonomy): Eukaryota > Metazoa > Chordata > Amphibia > Anura > Ranidae > Staurois > Staurois parvus. The sequence continues at coordinate 30,269 of NW_028320424.1, read as the reverse complement.
GCATTCAGAGTGATGTGGCCGTAGGCGCTTCTCTTTGGAGCCCTCAATCTACTTCAATTGGTGCTTGGCAAGCTGGCCATTTGAGGCGAAAAAGAAGCCGAGCAAAAGACAAAAGCCTACAGCACCTGGTATTCCCAGGCGGTCTCCCATCCAGGTACTAACCAGGCCCTACGCTGCTCAGCTTCCGAGATCAGACGAGATCGGGCGCATTCAGAGTGATGTGGCCGTAGGCGCTTCTCTTTGGAGCCCTCAATCTACTTCAATTGGTG